>NC_142528.1:20829000-20974000 GCF_964205215.1 Stylophora pistillata | reverse complement strand
CAGTAGTCGTTATCTGTAATTACGTAGTCATTAGCACTTCGATCTTATCTAATGCTGTCTTTTTTTATTTCAAAAGTTGTAAATAACTGAAAAAGGTCTCGGACCGAAACGTTTTTTATATTTTATATTTTTGACGTCAGAAGTTGTCCATCTTCGCAATTTTTAAACTTTCTGTATATATATATATGTTTACATTGCAACTTAACCTTGTGTCAAGGAAAAATGTCAAAGTCCAACCGAACTTCCCAGTCTGATAAACTGGATGAAATCCGCGAGCAACTAATTCTTCTTAACGAAAACTTACGCGAAACACGCACATTCTTCAGGGAGTTTCTGGAAAACTGGCGCCAAGAAAAAAATTCAACCAGAGATACATTCACCTTTGATGATAGAATATTCCTTCAAAAGAAAGGTACTGCGATGGGAACGAAAATGGCTTCCAGTTATGCAACCCTTGTTCTCGGGTATTTGGAGAACGAATTATACAGCCAGGTCTCTGACAAAATGGGAGAAGAAACAGGTCATTATGTTTACACAAACTTGAGAAGATTCTTGGATGACTGTTATATAAACTGGCCTTACGGTGAGAAAAAAATTAAAGGAGCTTCATGCACTTTTAAACAGCCTAGATGACAGCATTCAACTTACTGCTGAAACTAGCTGCAAAGAACTCCCGTTCCTTGACGTGATGATAAGAAAAGACAATACTTACCTAACAACCGATATTTATTATAAACCGACGGATTCATTCCAATACCTCCCATATACATCCAGCCATCCAAGACACACCAAAAATAACATACCATACAACCTGGCTCGGAGGATATGCATGACTGATTATTGAGGACCAGGACAGAAGGAAACGGCGCCTCCACGACCTCAAAAAAATCCAGCTGAGGAAACAATATCCAGCTGAAATCATTGATTACGGTGTAAACAAGGCCCTCGCCCAGACAACGGAAGAGTTAAGAAGTGTGAAAGAACAAAGTACCGAAAATAACCTCCTTTGTCTGGTAACAACTTACAATCCCAACAATCCGCAAGTATTTCAGTTGGTCAGGTAAACACTTCCAATGTTGAACGAAAACTCCTCATTAAAATCCATTATGAGCAAGATTAAAGTAATCCACAGTCAGCGACAACCAAGAAACCTAAAACGGATGTTAACAAACTCCTATTTCTCTAAGCAAAAGGACACTGATCCGGAAGCTAAAATTTGTGGAACAAAACGTTGCGGAACATGCCCCTATTTAAAACAGTGGCGAAGAACTCACCTTCTTCGCCACGAATGAAACATTTCGGATAAAACACTCAATGAACTGCACATCAACAAACTTGATTTACGTAATAAGGTGTGCAGGATGTGGACATAATTATATAGGAGAAACGGGTGATGTCCTGAGAAATAGAGTGACAGTCCACAAACAACAAATTAGAGACCCGCACACACGTATGCTGGGAGCCAGCAAACATATTGGTGAATGTGCTGCGGGATTGACCCCTCAGTTCACTATCTTTCCGTTTTACAAGATTCTCGGCCCTTCTGAAATCACGAGAAAGAACGAAGAAAGATTTTTTATTTCTAAATCTAAACCCGTTCTTAATGATTTGAAATTACGCTAATTGCTCGCGCGTGCTTCGAATTACAATAACCATTGTAATTACAATTACATCTGTGACGTAATAAGTCAATAAACACACTTTGCTATGCCTGAAGAGCCGCAACAGCGGTGAAACGCGTAGCGCAAAAGCAAAGAGAAAGAAAAGAAAAAGAACTCTTTCGTTGAAGAACTCTTCTGTGGCGGCATGAAGAGACGAGTTCATGCCGCCACAGAATACTTCGCTCTACTTCTATGTATTGAGCACTGTTCTACGAAAATCAAGTCACACTTTATATATAACTAACTGCAGACAGTACTGTTTCGGCCTTCTGGGCAACATCAGTGCAGTTTTTTTTTTGTTTTTCAGGCGCCCCCGGCCACGGACCCTTTAGTGCAATGGACGGACGACATATACTTAACGGAACCGGAGTGCAATGGTTCCGCCGAGTAACGCCTGAAGGAGGGTACACCAGTACGCCAAAATCGCCCAGGAATCGAACCTGGCCCCCCGGAAGCGCTCCCCGCCTAACGGGGCACCTGAACAGTCGGGGTGTGCAAGGACTGCTGTTGGGTAACGAGTCCCATAATGCAGAGAACTACATGCTATGAGACCCTAACCCGCGTCAGGTCAGTGCAGTGCTAATGCTAGGATGGAGGAGAACCAATATGGTCGCCCCAAACGATCCAACCTTTGTGGTATCGTCTAAGCCATGCCAGAGTGCTCAAACTAGAGTACACTAGCGAGCATGCGCAATATATATATATATATATATTGTGGGAGGAAAAAGACAAGTAAACTACAAGTTCATCCCTACAAGCCTGTTTCGTGGTCGCCCACTCATCAGGGGATTTAATGAGAATAAACTTTACCATTGCTTATATACAATATAATTTGCATGATCTAACTAGTCTAATTTATGCAGCGCGGAATTGACAGTTTAGTTGTTGCGTAGGAGGGCTTTGCTTCTGTGGCGGCATGAAGAGACGAGTTCATGCCGCCACAGAATACTTCGCTCTACTTCTATGTATTGAGCACTGTTCTACGAAAATCAAGTCACACTTTATATATATATATATATATATATAACTAACTGCAGACAGTACTGTTTCGGCCTTCTGGGCCTCATCAGTGCAGTGCTAATGCTAGGATGGGGGAGAACCGAGACGGTCACCCCAAACGACCCAACCTTTGTGGTATCGTCTAAGCCATGCCAGAGTGCTCAAACTAGAGTAAACCAGCGAGCATGCGCATATATATATATATATATATATATATATGTATATATATATATATATATATGTATACATATTGTGGGAGGAAAAAGACAAGTAAACTACAAGTTCATCCCTACAAGCCTGTTTCGTGGTCGCCCACTCATCCACGAAACAGGCTTGTAGAGATGAACTTGTAGTTTACTTGTCTTTTTCCTCCCACAATATATACTTCGCTCTACTTCTATGTATTGAGCACTGTTCTACGAAAATCAAGTCACACTTTATATGTATACATATATATTAAAAACTGGATCACTGGATAATGCAATTCAAGACTTTTTATTGCCTTAGCCATTATGGGATATGAGCCAATATACTGGGGAAACCGTGCACGGGGCATTAGCTTAATTTAACTCATGTTTTAATCATTTCCTTCGCCAAATGACGCACGCGTACAACACATTGAGATCAGGTAGTAAGATGATTTCGATGTTGGTGTCTCAGTGTTATTGGAGGGTTTTACTCACGGCAATCAATCAGAGGCACTTAGAGAAAAAAATTAATACCATCGTCATAAGTATGGTTATTATGGGATGCCCATCATTATCTTTCAGTAAGACTGCGACAGGTTTTTTTTTGTCGATTTCCAATGACTCGAACAACGTTTTACTTTGGTTAACACATGACAGGAGTTGTTCGTAGTCTATCTAAAAGCAGTAACAATTTTCACTCCCAACCCTAGAAACATTTTAAGCGTAACGAGAGTCATCGAGCAACGTTACAACCTGGCAGGTGCGATTCCTCCGTAATATTTATGCCTCTGATGAAAAGTTGGCGTGATATCTTTATTAGAGTTTTTCGATTATTCTTCGCGCTGAACAGTATTTAACAAAACAGTCTCTTCAAATCAAATATTCAGTCTAACAGTTATTGCCTCTTTTTTGCTCAACTTTAGATTGAGTTGTTTTATATCTTTCAAATTCTTTAGAACAAAAACATCTGTAATGCCGGACTGACTTGGGAACTACGAAAATGATGATGAGTGCTTCTCGGTTATAAAAACACTGCGGGAACATTTGTATAAATGTGTATCAAGGGTTGTCGTAACTGTCAATGTAAAATTTATAGATTTGATGAGCTGTTCTGTTCTTTCTTGCTTCATGCTAAATGGATCTTTTTTTAATCCTTGCAGACATGACTATGTGGTAGTAACCTAATATATATTCTGCCTATGATTAGATGGAGAGATAAAAAGCAAAAAAATTAATACTAATCTGCAATAGAAAATAGTCAGTGAAAATGAGTCAAAAGTAAGTCGAGGAATATATAAAGGAATAATGTGTTGCATTTGTTCCATGTTATTGGACGAAAACTTCCTAGCAGAATGACATTTTATTGTGGTTACGAATTTGAAATGTACTAAGTGAGTTAAGATCCTAGAATATTTCCATTAAAGCTTTTTTAATATTCATCTCTGGGGTCTGCACATATTTTTATGGCTATCGATGAATCGGCACCATTTGAGTCGAAAGAGTTTCATGTGGCGTTGTTTTCTTGATCTTGGCTTACCAAAGCTCAATTCTGAACCGTAATGGTAATCTAATCAGTCACAACAGAGCTAAAGAAACCTTAAGGAACACCAGTAAATTGGTTTGATTACGTCAACGTCATCTTTCTTAATAAAAGAAAAAGTCATAAATTCATTGCAAAATTAATTTTTGACAAATATTTGCCCAACCGTAAGAAGGAACCACTTTAATTGAACCTCAAAAACCTCACTGCCATGAGAAATATCTTAGATATATAACGCCTCGAAAGGTTATGATATCTTCAGCTCACCAATCACGATCTGTTTTCCAACAATGCACCAAAACGATTCCATCTATTCTCAGTGTTGAGAATCTTGATCTAGACTTACCAGAGCTCAATTTTGAAACCGTAATGATATTCTAATGTGTCACGGCAGAGCTAAAGAAACCTTAAGGAATACCAGTAGATTGGCCTGGGTTTAATTACAGCAACGCCACCTTTCTTCATAATTTCATGGCGAAATTAATTTTTGACAAATATTTGCCCAGCAGGAAGAAGGAACCACTTTAATCAAACCTCAAAAATCTCATTACCATAATCAATATTTTACATGCATAACGCCTCGAAAGGTTATGATATCCTTAGCTTTCCAATCACGATCTGTTTTCCAACAATGCACCAAAACAATACTATTTTCAGTATTAAGAAAGCAATTTCTCTCCACGAAATATCAAGAACAATTTAAACAAGTTAGATCCTCCTCACCAAATGAGTGAAATTGCATCAGTTAATGAAAAGAAAGTGAGCCAAAATTCATGAATTGCTTACTATGTCGAAAGAAACCAAATAAGAGGCATAGTCATTAACATTTTACAACAAATAGAACAAAATAGTACACTAAGGCTTTATCAGATGTGAGCTTTTGTATATTTGAGTGTGTCATGTTTGATCTAAAAAGCCTCGCATGTTCGTTATGTAACATGTGTATTATGGAGCAAGTAATTTATTCCTGTAACCAAGAATGTTGGCAATGATTAAAACAATGGTGGTCGCGCGATGATTAAGTTCCTATGACACATTCACAGAAAAAGACACGAAATCCTTCTCTAAAAATTTCTGATCAAGTGCTCTTTTGGAGGCTTAACAAAAAATTTTGAAGAGATATTTTCTAGCTCATGGTTATTTGGTTGCCTGATTGAATTCACAGACTCATGCATATCAAATGCTAAAAATAGATAAATAATGATCAAAGTGTCATTTTTCTGTGGCGGAAATTTTTGGTTTGAACTCGCGAATTAAAAAACAGCATACGCTGTTGAAAAGAGTTCATCATCTACATGTCTAAATATGTGAAGTTTACAGGAGCTCATCTTCCAACAACAAATTGATTAATTGTTCTTCTGCAAACTTTGTTCCATAACATTAATTTCTCAGTGAAACAGTCCTAAAATTATGCAACCACCATGGTACTGTCCATGATGCTTCAGTTTTCGAAATCAGTCGAACAAAAGTAAGCTGTTTGTTCATTTGAGTTCAACTGAGAAGACAGTTGTTTTGCATTTGTGTGATGTCTTTTGCATAAAGTAAAAAAAAAACAAGATCAGTGACCCGGTGGACGTACCATTTTTACTTCGCAGCACCTCTGCAGTCAGCCTTGTAAGTCATGTAAGTAATTTTTGCGGTTATTGTTCCAGGATAGTGGATGTTTAAATCGACTCGTTGAACACGATCTGTTAAAGGTCAATGTTTTTTAAAAACTTGTCTTACCAAAATCTCTCAATTTTTACCTCATTTCTACTCATAGTAAAGTAAGAGCGTCTCTATTGATCAACCTGATTGCAGTATTGAAACGGATTTCATCAATGCTAATGAAATGACGATTTCAAGAGTATCGTGAGAGAAGGAGGATCATCGAAATCGAGATTAATGAATCAGGCAACACGCACGTACGTTCCTGATAACTGAAGACACATAAATCAATTAAACCTCAAAATGAAATGCTTTTTAAAAGACTTATCCGACGTCGACACCAATAGCACCACGAATTAAGACAATGTAGCCATACTTATCTGACGTTTTTGCGATCAGGTTTGAATTAGGTAAGAACTTTGAAATTTTGATCGGCGCCCTTGTTAGTGTTCGAAAATTTAAATTTTTCCCTCATTTGTCACCAGCTGAGTGGCAACTGAATGTTGAGATAATGATGGACATCTTTCTTAGTTTAATTGACTGCTATGTGGTTAAAAAGAGAACCTTTTAACTTTTCAAAAATTGATCAAAATAAAAAATTAATGGTTTAGTTCTGACCAATTTGTTTTAGTGATAATTATACTAGTCAGAGTATCTACAATGATTTTCTCACCTTGAAAAACTGGAATGAAAAATTAAAGACAAAACAAAGAAAATGTTCATCTTCCGTAAATGCATTAATATTCAATACTGCAGTTACAAGAAAAAAACCCCATACAATCTTCTTCTCTTTGTTCTTTTAGTCTTTATCATCCTTGAAATGTAAATAAATGAAATTAATTCAAAAGCAAATCACTGTTCAGTTAATCAAAAGGACAAATCACACACAAAACGGCATTGCAATGTTCAATCGAGTTCTCATTCTCCCGGTAGACTGAAGCAGTATGCTGACGTATAAGCCTTGGTTTCTTGTTGTTCACCCAGTTCTCGTGTGCTACACGTGGATGACATTTGCAGAGGCTGCCGAGGATAATTCATCAAGTCTCAACGATTCAAATCAACGGAAAAGTAAGTTTTCCCTTGTTCCCTTGCGGTAGATAGCTATAGAAACAGAGACAGACAAATAGAGCGAGGCACACTGACTTGCTTCCGATCTCATAGAAACTTGTAATGTGGCTTCGTTTTAAGAATGGGCATTTTGGGTAGAACGTTACCGTTTCGAAAGATTATTAACCATGAGTTTTCATTCGAAACAACTGATCCCTGCCGGCCCTTCAGCGTGAAACTGATGCTTCTATCGTTATCTCAATGATCCATTCATTTAATTCGTCAAAGACCAACGAGGCTGATGGTTTACCTGACTTGAGCTTAAAGTATACCGAACATTTCATTAGCGATTTACTTCAGCTTTTTAGCAAAAATAATCCTGGGCACGCTGTTTTGTTTGTTCAATTTACATAACAGGAGGTGGAAATGTAATTTCCTGTGAGTCCTGGTAATTGCATTTTTACCTCAGGAAATGAGCAAAATATACCTTTCTTTTTCCTAAAATTATTTTGGTAAGTAAAGGCCATAAGTATTGATTTTTGGAAAAAAAAAACTAATTGAGGATTGGATCATTTCATTCCGACTGTGTTTTTAATTTTACTGTGCATTACTGATTGAGTGGTCTGAATAAATAGGACCAAACTAAATAGACTACGTCGAGTATATCGATGAGCCTCTCCCAAAAATTAACTAGCATTTCCCCTTATAGACTCGTTAACAAATGCATGAATTTTCTCTCATTTCTCATCAGATCCACAAGACACCACCGATTTCCAATTCAGTTTACAAACAAGAGTGATTTTCGCCACAGCCACATTATTCAGCTTCCTGATATCTGTGATAGGCAACTCTCTTGTGATTTGCATCATAGCCAAGCAAAAGTTCATGAAAACATCAACCAATTGTCTCATAATGAACTTGGCTGTTTGTGATATTTTGACCACTGTACTCCTGACACCAAATTTCATCAGAATAATTTTTCTTGGAGGCAAATGGTTTGGCGGTAATATTGGAAGTGTCACTTGTAAAATGGTGGAATACGGAAACTCTGTTACACTTTATTGTTCTCTTTTAAACCTAGTTGCTATCGCAATTGATCGATTTCTTGCTGTCACTCGACCACTATCTTACAAGCTGTCAGCAAAATGGCTGGTAAAAATTTCAATTCCTGTCATGTGGTTGATTTCACTTTCATTACCTATAGCAAGTGTGTCTGACACACGATTATTGTACCACGACGGTAATGTGTGGCCAACATGTGAAGAGGAAAGAAATCGAGGCTCTTGGGAATTGTACTTGTCGATAGCTACTCTAGTCGGGTCATTTATCGTATTGGTTACGCTCTATCCAGTCATTTCTTATCGACTTTGGAGAAGAAACATTCCTGGTGAGATGTCTAGCAATCAAAAGGAACTTGTTATTCGTACAGCACGAAAGGTCACTATTTTAATGATATCAGTTGTAGTTGTCTTTTTTGTTTCATGGGCACCAGCTTTTGTTTTCCTTATAATCTCCGAATTTGGAAACGCTGATCCAACATTCAGAACAACTTTAATACAATACCCGTTTTTATTTGCTTTGAGTTACTGGCTAATGTGTAACAACAGCGCTTTTAACCCTTTGTTGTATTTCGTATTTATTGAAAGTTTTCGTCAAAGCTTGAGATCGGCCTGTTCAATATGTCGGGTTCCTCAATTCTCAGCACATAGAAGGAGGCTCGAAGCTGGACAAGGATTAACGAGAAATGTGCCAGCTTTGGACATCATCAATAGGGAAGAAGGAAACATTGAATTGAGGGCATACTCCAAGTACAGTTCATAAACGTACAAAACGTTTGTAATTTAGCTGTGTGGTATGCAAAAGACCTTGAAGGCCTCAGATAGGTTAAAAAAGTGAGCCATGTAAATACTGCTCCTTCTCTGTTAAAAGAAAAGAACTGTTCCATTGAATAAATTATTCACTACTTATAACAATCCGAGACAGAAATTTTCATTCTGAGTCCCCTTTGCTTTTACTTTGGTCCAGAAATCTTGCGCTAGTCTCCAAACCAATCAGATTCAAATCACGACATGGTCGCTAAAACAAATCACGACTTGGTCGCTCGCGTTTTCCCGCGCTCCAGGCCTTTTGCTCGGTTTTACTTTGAGTTCTTATTTACTTTGAGTTATTATTATTATTAAAGGTATTTCCTTTCTTCTGATTGGCCGTAGTCATTACTTAGGCCTTGGGTTTTTTCCTCGTTTTATCGTTTATTATTAAAAACACTTTGCTGAATGACTGAATTACGCGAATATGTACAATGCAATAAAACGAATGTTAAAATAAAATATATAGATATATATATATATATATCTATATAAAGTGTGACTTGATTTTCGTAGAACAGTGCTCAATACATAGAAGTAGAGCGAAGTATATATTGTGGGAGGAGAAAGACAAGTAAACTACAAGTTTATCCCTACAAGCCTGTTTCGTGGTCGCCCACTCATCAGGGGATTTCCCCTGATGAGTGGGCGACCACGAAACAGGCTTGTAGGGATAAACTTGTAGTTTACTTGTCTTTTTCCTCCCACAATATATATATATATATATACATATTTATTAAAAACTGGATCGTTGGATAATGCAATTCAAGACTTTTTATTGGCGTAGCCATTATGGTATATCAGCCAATATACCATAATCTACAAATATGGGAAGCGTACGTATCAGCTTAAAATTAAAAGGGAGCTTAAAATTTAATGAAATTTAATAATTTAATTTAATGGTTTTAATAAAACAATTATTCCACTCGCGCTTGTTGGATATGAGATGATTATAGCCAACTTGGCGCTACGCCCCTCGTTGGCTATCTATCATCTCATATCCAACGCGCGCTCGTGGAATAATTGTTAAATATATATATTATATACAGCGGCTCATAAAAAAACTGTCTCTAAATCTGTTAGTCTTGCACACGGGTGCGGTAAAGGTGCGACCAGATCTAAGGTTGTACATCTGCTAGGAACGTGTTGGGAGTAGATGGCGGAGTTTGTGGCTGCCATCCGCAATTTTATTGAATAAATCTTTACATAATGGTACAAGGTACAAAACCGGGGCCGTTGCTGTTTGTCATAACCGCCTCCCGGTTAGCTCAATTGGTTAGAGCGCCGGATTGTGTTGTGCAGGAGGTCGAGGGTTCGAGCCCCGGCCGGACCAATACTCATGGTCTTAAAATAATTGAGGAGCACTTGCTGCCTTTCTATAATCAAGAAATGGATAGATATTCTAGTCTTTCCGAATAAGGACGAATAAACCGTACGCCCCGTCTCCTACAGGGTTAGAGGTAGGAGACGTTAATTTCCCACGCACGAGATTACTGTGTGGTAGACGTCCTCCCCTGGGTGGGATGGGTGGGTGTGGGCTCTGAAAAGCCCCTATGGGGAGAGGTCAATTAACCTATGTATGTATGTATGTATGTATGTATGTCTGTATGTATAATGATCAACGAGCTAGCTGTTCCTGGCACCGATCTCTGGAAGTATGTCGATGATATCACTACTTCGGAGACGATAAGTAAGATTTAAGACAATAATATTCAAGCCGCTGTTGACATCCTAGCAAATCGTGAGTCCGTGGAAAGTTTCAACTGAACGAGACGAAATGCAAGGAACTGCGAATAAACTTTAACATTAACAACACTACTTTCAGGTACTTTATTCGATCCAGTTGTTGTTAACGGTATGCCTATTGATATAGTTTCCAGTGCCAAAATAGTAGGCCTCAACATCTCCAATGATTTGAAATGTAACACTACATAGTTTATCTCATCTTAAACGCTGTCTTGGTACCCGTGAGTTAGTTCAGTTTTTATGCACTTGCATTTGTCTGACCACGGATTATGTCCCTTCTTGTGTGACGATGTCCCCACGTACATCTCCAACGAATTTGAAGGTGTGCAAAAGCGGGCTGTGCGCATCATCTCTACCTTTTGCTCATATTATGAGGCTAGTTGAGAAATTACTTAAGCAAATTATTTAGAGTGAACAGGACAAGCTTACTTTATTTCAGTTTGGATTTCAAGGCTGGTATAATGTTGATGATGAAGTTTTAGTTTTTTCTGCTAGCGCAGTTTTAGTAGCTGCTGATGCACCTTCAGTTAAAACTTCTGGCAAGTTGTAGGGTGTAGTGTCTAGTTAAGCGTAAGGCATTGTGGGTTGCAAGAGGCAGCCATCTTGGAAAAACATGTGTGTGTGTGGAAAAGAAAGTGTGTTGTGTTTTCAGGGAAATCCAGTGTATTTTATTAGCCATCCAGCCCCGACAGTACATTAGCGACGAGGATACGCTTCTGTTCGTCTTCTGCAGGTTATTTTGGAGATTCATCCCGAAGAAAGCGAAATTTTTAAGCGAAATGCATGCCACTAACAAGACCTCACCGAGCACTTCGAGTGCCAGTCAGGCAACAGGGAGTCAGCCAGCTCAAGTGGCCCAGTTTGGTACATCGGAGGTTAGAAATCTTCCCTGCTTCAACCCCAGGGAAGATCCAAACACTTTATCTGTGCGTTGGAAACGCTGGAGACGCTCGTTCGAGTTATATTTATTGGCAAAAGGAGTATCCGACGACAAACAAAAGGTCACGTTGTTGCTACACATCTCGGGAACGGACTTGCAATACTTATATTACACACTAGCCGGCGGAGCGGAGGAATTGAAACCTTAAACGGACGTTGTAACACTTCTGGATGCGTATTTCGTGCCGAAAGTTAATGTTCCCCTCGAAATACATGTTTTTCGACATAGCGGGGAGAAGGTCGACCAGTTCGTATGCCGACTTCGGCAAAAGGCTTTGAAATGTGATTTCACTGATGTCGACGAAACGATCCGAGACCAACTGATAGAGAAATGCTTAGACCCCAAGCTCAGACGAAAATTCCTGGAGAAAGCTAATGCCACCCTCACAGACCTACCAGATATCACGAGGGCCCACGAAGCAGTTACCGAACAGTTGAAGTCGATGGAGATATCTTTTACACATCACTCAGCACATGCTAACTCGGTCAAGCATAATACAACCCCGAACAAAGGAAAGGGACAATGTGTAGTCAAACGAAAACAAGGGGTGCAGAAGTATGAGGTACAGAAACCCAAGGCAGGTCAATCACAAAGATGTTATAGTTGCAACCGTTTTGGCCATGTTGCCAAAGATACATGCTGTCCAGCGAGAGATAGGCAATGTGACGAATGTGGGATTCGCGGACATTTCGCAGTGTGTTTCGAGAAAACCGGAACTGGGAAATCACGACCTACAACCAACAGGAAAACAGTCAGATAAGAAGTAAGAAAGAGTTTCACGTAACAGAGGGAGCAGCTGAACGAGAGGATAAATATGCATTTGTTGTTGGAGGCCAACACAAAACCGGAGAGCTTTCGCTTAAAGTCGGTGGAGTGGATTTGGGCAACGTATTGATTGATTCAGGTGCCTCGTGTAACTTGATAGACTCCGAAACTTGGAACAGCCTGAAACAAAAATATATCGAGTGTGAATCCAAGAAGTCAAACGAGAAGCTATTCGCATATGGCTAGAGAGAGCCAATGGAAGTCATGGGGAAATTTATTGCAGAAATAGCATGCGCCGAAAATGGAGAAGTGTGCGTGGATGAATTCACTGTCATCAAGGGTACTGGAAGACCCCTTGCTTGGGCGAAGGACAGCAGAGAAACTTAAAGTGTTGCGAGTAGGACCAGCGAGTAGGCCTCAAGTTTGCTCTGAGGGGAGTGATAAAGATATTCGTGAGGAATATGTCAATATTCTCACTGGAGTTGGAAAGCTAAAGGACTATCAGCTTAAGATTCACGTTGAGAAGGACGTTACACCAATAGCCCAGCAAGTGCTGAGACTTCCTTTCGGTCTCAGAGCCAGAGTTGACTAGAAAATCGATGATCTGCTCGACAAGGAAATCATTGAAGAAGTACCAAACACCCCTACCGCGTGGGTGTCACCCTTGGTTGTAGCTCTTAAGCAAGATGGAGACATAACCGTATGTGTCGACATGAGACGAGCAAACGAGGCAATGATAAGGGAACGACACACCATCCCTACGATTGAAGAAATCCTATACGATCTTAATGGGTCAACAGTTTTCAGCAAGCTGGACCTCCGAAGGGGATTCCACCAAATCGAGCTGGAGAGGAATCACGGGAAATTACAACG
The DNA here is from genome assembly GCF_964205215.1 of Stylophora pistillata. Classification (NCBI taxonomy): domain Eukaryota; kingdom Metazoa; phylum Cnidaria; class Anthozoa; order Scleractinia; family Pocilloporidae; genus Stylophora; species Stylophora pistillata. The sequence continues at coordinate 20,960,729 of NC_142528.1, read as the reverse complement.
TTCGTGACCCATCGTGGCTTATACCGTTACAAACGGCTGATGTTCGGAATCTCTTCAGCACCGGAGAAGTACCAGAAGATCATATCAGATGTTCTACAAGGCTGCAACGGCTTTGAAAACATTGCAGAGGACCTCATCGTTCATGGGATAAATTTGGAAGATCACGACAGGAACTTGCATACAGTTTTAAAGCGGTTGCGTGAGAAGGGGTTGACCTTAAAGTGCTACTGAAGCGAAAATCAATCTACTGTAAAAAACGATTAATTATTACTTCGATTCCTATTTAATCAAATAAAAAGTTTTTAAGCCATGTAAACATTTTCTTCATTGTATTTTTGGAGCGCGAACATAGACAAGTTGCTGACAAAAGTGCGTCCGGGCGATTTCCTAATTAGTTATGCATATGACGTCACACGGTTGACACATCGAGCGCGGGGGAAAGTGCAGCTCATACATTTCACAATGGCGAAGCATGGTGGAAAGACTTGTGCGGCCGGTGCTCCCGGAGGCATCAGTTGTACGAACAATTCTTATACTCCAAATGTTTCCATGAATTTATTCCCTAAAAGTGAGAAAGTAAGGGATCAATGGGTAAAGTTTGTGAATGTTCATAGGCCAGATTGGAAACCTTCATCGCACAGCACATTGTGCTCCTTGCACTTTCACGAGAGCTGTTTTACAAGGCTAAAATTAAGCAGATTGTTGCCAGCCAAAACTAGTGATGAAAACAGCATGAGCTCTGAAGAAAATTCAAGCACGAAGCCCAAAGAAAAACGAGTTTTAAAAACGGGATCAGTTCCAACTATCCAATGCGCTATCCAAGCACCCGTGATCGAACAAAGCGCTCGTGAGAGGAGAAGATCGCAAGCGGTAAGTGTGGAATGCATGCTTCCTTTGTTGTAATAATTTTCATAAGTTAACGTCGTCTTCGACAGTTTCGTTGCCAGTTAAGAAGAGAGATAACGAAAAATCCTTGAGATAATAATTACGATTCACGTCGTATTTTAATACAAGTTACCAACAAGGGTTTTCGGTTTTGGATGCTCATATTCAGTTTGTTTACGTGCGATTTAATGGCTACTTAATGACATCAAAAAGTTGTCCTGCGAGGACCAAACCAGCTGCCTAGAGGGGTTCCATTCAACCTTGAATCAGTTTCATCGTAAGATGATATGTTTCTCATGGCTTGGCTCATACTGCAGGTGGGATCATATTATATCAGAAAACAAAAATAGTACCAGCAAAAGCTGGAGATGCATGTCATCTAAATTATGGTAACATTCCTTTATGGAAATCCTTACCCTCCTTTCAAATTCTTTCAAAATTTGTGTTCAGAACCAAAATAAAATCTGACTGCTTTGATTTACTCTTGCATCAAAATTTCTGTTATAGTCCATGATGTAGCTTGGTGTGTTTTACGTCCTAGGCACATCTTAGCTAGCCTACATTTTAATGAGAACTTGCTGAGGGAGCCCCAAAAGACAAAGGATGGAAAGGAGTACTTGTTAGTAACATACCCGAAGTACAAGTTTGGAGAAGAAGTTGTGCGAGAAATAAGAGTATCTCCCACTTACAGTATTACTAAGTGTAATGATATGCAGCAGCCACAGTTTGCAGTTAATGCCAGAGGATACTGATACAAAGAATGCACTAGCTTTCACAAGTATTTTCTGCTCACACTGCCAAAACTGAATCTCATGCTTTTTAGGTCATGAACATGAATTTTAATCCTTTGTTTTCCCTTTGTTTTTCCCTGAATTTGTGGACGATGTTAGGGAACTAGTGTTTTGCATGTTCCTTGTGGAAAGGGATGCAATCCTTTCTAAGTATAAGGCAGATATTCCCGCACCTTTGAACTCGAAGTTCACTGACAGGCGATGTAGAGCAGAGGCTAGAGAGAATTACAACAAGAGAAAGCAGACAGAAACAGCTCTATGCCCTTCAGGTGAGATTTTTTGAAATTGAGTACATAATCATACATTGTATCATTCAAGCCCTACCCATCAAACTATGGTCAATATTTTGTTTCTGGATGTTTGCCTAAGTAAGGGTTGGCAAGCTCTGGTATGTAATTCAACGGGGCTGTCACTAAAATTTCAAGTTGCAGGATAAATACAACAATTATGCGGACAATCAAACAGCTTGGGGTTTCCTTTGGTTCTATTAATTTTCTTTTTTCCTATACAAGTAGCCAGAGGCCAACTTCATACTGTAGAAGCCTGGAGGAATCCCAGGCTCCTGCCTCTTAAATACAACCCTGAATCTGGAAGGCGTTAATATTGTACCATCTACCAAAAGAACACAATATCAACAAGAATTTTTTTTTTCTACATTAAATACACATATTCTACTTGCAGCTGAAATTCTGATTGAACTTCAGGCATCAAGCACCCATGCTAACCAACAGCCTGCCAAGAAGAAAAGAAAAACACCTACATGCAGAAAGTGCAAGCTGCCAATGAAAAACCATGCAAGAGGAAGCTGTTCTGGTGCTAGTACCACCTAAAACACATATACCAGTCGATGAACATACAGACATTGATTGGATATCAAAAGAAACTTTAGTAAATAAATTTTGTTTGTGTTTATCATGGCCGAATGTTGAGACTAAAAAATAAATTGTACTATATTTCCACTTGTCACAACAGATACATGTACTGTGACAGGGACCTTGCATGTGGTATGTAGCGTTGGAAAATAAAAGATCAACAACTTGAACGCACGGAGGTCATGACTTTTGTAAAATGTGGTGGCTCCTAAAAGAGCTGTTGTTGTACAGAGTTTTTCCTTTGTTGCTTAATTTTGCCTTTGCTCTGCAGTGATGTAACCTCTGGTGGAGGCAGTCTGATACTTCTGCCTAATTCTATTGTATAATTATACAGGCAGGAAGTGGTTTAGTGTTGTTCCAACCAAGGGGCCCAAACATGCATCGCACAAGAAAGCAGTATGTAGTGGCACGACAGCTCCCAAGAAAGAAGAAAAGTTTACAGTTTTTATGAGTTATAGCACTTGGAGTTGTACTTTTAACAAACCAGTGTCATCTCCTCCTCCCCTCCACCAAAACCATCAAAAACAAAATAATAACATTGAGTGAAGTTGACACAATTGATGTTAAGTGATCAACAAAATATTGTTTTCAGGTTCTCCTTTTAATTCTTACAAAAGACTTTTATATCTGAAATTATTGCTTAGATGTTGCCAATAATATCGGAGCATTATTGCTGTTAAAATAAAGTCGGTCTTGGTCAAATTACACAGAAAACATTCAGCAGCAACCTAACTTGTAAGCTACTTTTATGTACTTGAGTAGGTGAGCCTCATTCACATTCGGTCGATGCGCTTGACGGAAATGAGGCGAAGTTTTATAAACATAAGAAATCCTACTCACTCCTTTTTCGCATTTACAGTTCCTCTGGTTGGAAACTTGTAAGCCTGGCCATTCGTGTCCTTCCTCAGAGGGCAAACCTGCTCAAGTACTGTGGCGTTTGTCAGAGCGTCGAAGTCTGGATGGTCGAGCACGCAGTTACCTTCGATGCCCTCAAAGGTCAGTTTTGCCATGGCTGCCGTGACTTCCTTACAGCAACGAAACTCCAAGGCATTCCACAGAAGTTCTGTATCGCAGTCGTTGCAACGACACTTGAATTCAGAATAATGTAAACATCAGGAAAGACTGATAAGCGCGAGCCCGAGACAACTTAAGTATTATGCAAATTAAACACACTCGCGTGGACGAAAACAAACGAAGAGAAGGTGTAATGTCGGAGTTTCACTTTAAGTTTTCACCTACCATTCATCTACGGTTATTTGATTCTCGGACCTAGACTCCAATATCGCCGGAGTCAAACCATCTTCGTCTTCTTCATCTGGTTCTTCACATCCTCGGAGACCCAGGGGCTGTGAGTCGATTTCAAGTTAAGGGCAAAAGAGCCCCTGGGGACATTGTCTTACAAGACTAGTTCAAACGGTCGCACTCGTTCTGGCATCTGATTGGTGCCAGAAAATCTTTGTGTTTTTCTGCCCAATCAGAGTGAAGTGTCCTTTGGAGTCCTTTCGTGTGTTTTAACACGCACATATACAACAAGCTCTGTAGCTCGCTATGTTTGTTTGGGCCGTGCGACGAAGCTTTGCCCGAGGTGAAAAGTTTCAGTCTCAGCACACAATGTAAGAGAAATCGATCAGATTGTCCGCGAAATCTTACCGGAAATTATACTGAATACTTTCGCAGGTATCACAAGAGAACGTCTTTAAAAGTTTGCGAGGTTCTTATAAAACATAATTGTTGCAAGCATTGATATGTCGCTTTAAACGTTAGATGAGAGGTAAGCCTAAGTCTCTCAAGATTTTTCGTACAATTTGCTGTAACTGAAACTTTTCCAATCCCGTGAAGTTATCTCGTCGCACGGGCCACGCAGGTATGTCGATCAACTGGCGCTTACGCAACTTTTTGTGCACGCCCGGCCAAAATCTAATGTAATCTTCGCTTGAAAAACAAACAAAAAAAAAAAAGCTAAACGTGGAAACTTTTGTGTATTAGATGTGGGTAGATAACCCTGTACTACGCTGACATTTACAATAAAAGAAGCCCACCCTTTCCATCTAATATTTCTTGTTCTTTGGTTTTGTTTTCCCCAATGAAAGCAGCATCGATTCCCAATGATCAAAGGTATTTAACTTGGTCTTCAACAATCGACAAATGAGGTGAAATGACAATGACCAAGGGACTAGAAGAGAATCCGTGGCCTTTCGAGCTCAAGAATTTGAACACTGTACACAGCAGCTAAAAAATTAAACTTTTTCAAAACCCCTTCGGTAACTGTCCGAAACACATCTCCTTTCCACGATGTTCTCGATGATTAGTTTTGGTTAAGATTTTAATTAGTTAATCGGAAACACAGCTAAGCTTTCTTTAAGCGCTTGCTGGAGGTCGTCCACGTACTTAACGTTCTCTGCAACCTTGGCCATATTGCGAAAGACTTTACTACAAAGCAACGATTAGAATTTGGCGCGCACAGAAAGTTACGTTCGCGTAAGCGCCAGTTGTTTGACATACCTGCGTGGCCCGTGCGACGAGATAACTTCACGGGATTGGAAAAGTTTCACTCACAACAAATTGTACAAAAAATCTTGAAAGATTTAGGCTTACATCTCATCTAACGTTTAAAGCGACATATCAATGCCTGCAACCATTATGTTTTACACGAACCCCGCAAACTTTTAAACACGTTCTCTTGTGATACCTGCGAAAGTATTCAGTATAATTTTCCGGTAAGTTTTCGCGGACAATCTGATCGATTTCTCTTACATTGTGTGCTAAGACTGAAACTTTTCACCTCGGGCAAAGCTTCGTCGCACGGCCCAAACAAACATAGCGAGCTACAGAGCTTGTTGTATATGTGCGTGTTAAAACACACGAAAGGACTCCAAAGGACACTTCACTCTGATTGGGCAGAAAAACACAAAGATTTTCTGGCACCAATCAGATGCCAGAGCGAGTGCGACCGTTTGGAACTAGTCTTGTAAGACAATGTCCCCAGGGGCTCTTTTGCCCTTAACTTGAAATCGACTCACAGCCACTGGGTCTCCGAGGATGGGTTCTTCATAGCCTTCAGGTGCTTCAGGCTCGAATCGGTATGGCTCCACGAGTCCGCCAACCACTCCGAAATCTCTCTCGTTTTCGCTTTCTCCTGCCTCCGAAACATTCCTAGAACTCGAGTTGGAGTCCGAATCGTCAGAACTGGACATTATATAAGATGTAGTAGCAGGCTAAGATGTATTACGAAGTCACCAAGAACTCGAAGATTGATTGTGGATTACAGCGTGTCAACCGTGTGACGTCACAGGTGTTGTCAACCGCTGGAAACTTCGAAGGCTCAGAATTCGCGAAATGGACGCATTTAAGAAGTACTCTTTGAGCTCCGATTTGAGAAATTTTTGGACCGTCATTATACGTTTTCATTTTTTAAAACCACTTTTCTATGATTGAAAAACCTTTTTCATTTCAAAAAGGGTATTCATGAAATTCACTTCAGTAGCACTTTAAATGGAGAGAAATGCCGGTTCAGACTTCTGGAGTTGACCTTTTTTGGGCAGGATCTTAGTAATGAGGGGTCACGCCAAGTGAGAAGAAGATTGCAGCTGTGGTGAATGCCCAGGCACCCAAGAATGTTTGAGAAGTTCACTCATTCGTACAGCTTGTGCAGTACTCGTCAAAGTTTATTCCAAACTTCTCGCAAGTTGCAGAACCACTCTGGAAATTGCTCAGAAAGGGACAAACCTTCGTCTGGGGCATTGAACATCAAGCATCATTTGAAAAGCTGAAGCAATTCATGGCGTTAGCAAACACCCTTGCCTACTTTAGAGGAGACAGCAAGACAAGGATTGTAGCAGATGCAGGTCCAGATGGACTGGGAGCAGTTCTTCTCCAACTGCAGGACAATGAATGGAGACCAGTATCATATGGTTCAAGGAACCTTACAGATGTCGAGAGACGCTACGCACAAACGGTAAAGGAAGCGCTGGCCCTGGTATGGGCGTGCGAAAGGTTCAATCTCTACGTCTATGGACGCCAGTTCGAGCTCGAGACAGATTACAAGCCGCTAGAACGTATTCTCAGTCCACGTTCCAACCCATCAGCAAGGATTGAACGTTGGGTGCTTCGTTACAGTGCCACAACTACCGCGTATTGTACCGTCCCGGTAATGGAAATATCGCAGATGCTTTGTCCAGATTGAACCAAACCAACCCAAAGGAATCAAGCAGGGAAAAAGAGGATTTTGTCAGATTTGTGGTGAAAGAAAGCACACCAGTTACTTTGACCCCTAGAGAAGTTGAGAGGGAGTCCGAGAATGATCCGGAGTTAGTGAGTGTACGTCAGTACATCCATTCAGGAGATTGGTCACAGTGCAAGATGCCTGGCTATATCTGTGTGAAGAATGAGCTGTGTACCATAGGGCAGTTATTACTGCGGGGAGACAGGATTATGATACCACAGAGTCTCAGGAAATCAGTCTTAGAAGCTGCTCACGAGAGACACCAGGGGATAGCCAAGACAAAGAGTAGACTAACATCGAAGGTGTGGTGGCCCAAAGTGGACATGGATGGGGAGCGAATCTGCAAAAGCTGCCATAGTTGTCAGGTTGTGGGACAATATTTACCTCCCGAACCGATGCTGAGGACTGAACCACCAACAGCGCCCTGGTAGGATCTCGCGGCGGATTTAATGGGACCGCTTCCCACAGGTGAAAGCTTGTTAGTGGTAGTCGATTACTACAGTCGGTATTACGAGGTGTCAGTGATGCGGTCAACAACCACGCCCAAGATCATCATGGCGTTAAGAGAGATTTTCGCACCGCTTGGAAACCCACACTCGCTCAAGACGGATAATAGTCCGCATTTCGTTAGCAAGGAGTTCGAAGAGTTGTTACGTGAATGTTGAATCGAACACAGGAGGTCACCACCGCTATGGCCACAGGCCAATGGCGAGGTGGAACGACAGAATAGATCTCTCTTAAAAACCCTGAAGATAGAAGAGGTGGAGGGGAACAAGTGGACAGACGAACTACCAAAGTATCTTATGGCGTATAGATCCACACCCCAAGAGTCGACAGGTGCCACTCCTGCCTTTCTCGTGTTTGGGAAAGAGATCAAGTCTAAATTTCCAGAGTTAAGACCAGAACAGTCAGTAGTTAACGAAGATATTAGAGACAGAGACTGGAGTAACAAGTTAACTCAGAAAGCTTACGCCGATGACAAGCGAGGTGCGGTACCGAGCCCTATAACCCTGGAGATCAAGGGCTTTTGAAGAACACAAAAAGCACTGGAAAATTAATTCCTAACTTTTAACCTGAACCATATACGGTTTTGGCAAAAGAAAGAAGCCAAGTAACATTTCAGTGTAGTAAAGGAACCATATATAACAGAGATAGTTCTTTTTGCAAGCCGTACATTTCACCTGCTGAGTCAAAAGTGCCCGGGGAGGACAGCAATGTTAAAGACACGGGCACTTCAGACCAAAAGCCAATTGAGATTGAAACTTCTAGACCTGGGCGTATTATTAAAGCACCAGAAAGGTTTAAGGACTATGTTTTAGGGAAGCCCTAAGAGACTTCTGGACTTTTGAAAAGACCTTTTCAGTTTACGATTTCAGATTTTGTAAGTTGTCGTAAACCATTGTAATCTTTGAGCAGGTACAGTCAAAGCGGAAAGGAAGAGATGCAGTGTCTAGTTAAGCGCAAGGCATTGTGGGTCGCAAGAGGCAGCCATCTTGGAAAAACGTGTGTGTGTGGAAAATAAAGTGTGTTGTGTTTTCGGGGAAATCCAGTGTATTTTACTACCCATCCAGCCCCCACAGTACATACGGGATGTAGGAGTTCGTAAATATTTTTGACGAACAGTTGTGCACGGTGTAGTCTGTGGATGCTATCGTTATTTATCTAAAGATTGTCGAGCCCGTGGCCATCGACCGAAAACCATCAGAGATTCCTTAGAAAATATTTATCTCTTCCTATGTGCCGGAGTCTTACTTAATTAACAATTATTAACCTCTTGTTTAAAGAAGGCTTACGAAGTTTATCGTTTTCTTCTTATTGAGTTCAATTACTATCATCATTTTAGACCCGAAATCATTGCTGATGAAAAGTCATACCTTCTTCGCAATATATGAAATTTTTACTTTCTTAAACTTGGCCTTGCTCCTTCTTCAAAACAATTCTACCTCGAGCTTTTTTAACAACAACGAAGACAGCTTGTAGGAGAACTTGATATCTTACTTAAAGGAAAATTCCAAAGCAATGACGTAAGCTCCAAATATGGCTATGTTATGCTACACTTAATGGCATAAGCAAAACGCACTTTAGCTTGTTCATAGCATTTGAAACTGACTTTGAAAGCTGACACGATGTTGATGGTAAAGGTTTGGCCTTTCGTGTTTATCGGACTTTTTTAGTGGCTCCGGCTACATCTTCGAATGGAGATTCCGTTGAGTAATACTTGATGTTACTGAAATATAGAAAAAAACATATCAGAAACGATAACAGTTTGGAAAGTTAATCTAATCTAATTAATAGTCCATCAAAAATCAGTACCAGACTATGTTCTTTTTACTTGTCGAAGAAAAAACCGTGGAAATAAAATATTAAATGAAATTTTGTTTGACCGCCAGTTGTACTATCACAACAGCCATGGAATGGCATAGGCAGTACCCCTTTTGTTGGATCGAGAGGTTGAGTTCTTTGCAAATTTATCTTAGTGATGGAAAACAATCTTTGATTGAAAAAATGTCTTGCTAAAAGACGAAAACACTTCTATCTAAGTTGAGGAATCGCCATCGAGTTGCTTATGTTTAATACCATTTTTACCTTTGTTGCGTTCATAGAACAAATACAACTTGATGTAGAACATGATATCCTTGCCAAATGCAAAAGAAAATGTCAAAGCATTTAACAGGGTTCTAAATATCTAACGGTAGTCAATTTGAGACTTTTATTATCATGACTAAAATAGAATTTGGTTCGCTGCCTTTTCAAACTGATCTCTACCATCAACACGGTGAAAATAATAAAGGTGCGGGTTTTCGTACTGCATGCTCGTACTTTTAGTGGCTCCGGTTACATCTTCACCATCTTCAAGTGAAAATTCTGGTAAAACTAGGTGTAAAAATACATAAAGAAAAACAGTGGTTAATAAAAGTTGATTGTTATGATTATGTGATTTTAGAGATATTAAAATTGAGCTTACACAAATCACAATGAATTAGGGAATGAATATTTGCAGTAAAATGTACCAAATCGCTTCCAAAAGTGAACCTTCCCCTCCCTTACATATTCAAAGACTCAACGGTGGTGTTTTAAGTAACAATGAACCTTTAAAAAACTACTTTGGAGCTCAAAACCTCGGGGAACTAAATATGTTTTGCAAATGTGGTCATTTTGGCACTCAGGTCACTTGTAAATTACATAATCTGTCAATGCCACTTTATCAAAAAATAGGAACCCTTTGTTTTCATTTTCCTCAAGATTCGCAATTTCAAGGCTATTAGTTGTGAAGTTTTGGACAATTGGAAAAAATACAGCAAATTAGAATATAAGGTACTGTAGCCGAAGCCTGGGTACTACTAAATTAGTACACTTTAGTTTCAAATCAAATGAGATATTTTACATGTTCTACGCACTGGTCTTTTGTTGTTGCTCTTTGCTTTTTGACGTGTTCGGTAGCATTCACGGTCGATTAAGGTTTGTACTTAAGCAGATTCTATTTGGCTGTGCGCCTCAAAAACACCGTGAGGTCTGTACGCCAGTCACACACTTCGCTAGGCCAAACAAAATGCGAGTTTTCGTCCTTCAGCTATTCTGGATGACATGTTCAGATATTTCTGCAAAAGTTTTGTGTACCGGTCCATACCTAAAGCCTCTGGATGTAGACCACCCCCCCTTACGTTTGGGGGGCTGTTAGCTGAAAACTTACAGGAACATATATATTGAAGACATCTTAAAGGCGGTGAACATAAAAAATCAGAGGTGCTTTGTGATTTTTTTATCACTTTAGAATTGATGACGTAACAACATGTCGTAACGAAAGTATTCATGAAAACGAATGAGTTATTACAGCTGTATTCTAGATGCTGGTCTTACTTGTCTTTTGCTATTCAGCTTATCCTCGCTTCTTTGGAGAGACACTTAAGTGACTGGCTAAGAGTCCACGGAATGTTTTCGGGAAAAAAGCAAACACCACCGCCATTTTTCGTTGAACGCAAGCGTCCTGAAGGCCTCCCTGGAAGCCTAGAGGCGTCCGTAATTCATATCCTCAGAAATTCAACAGAAACCTCCAGAAGATCCCAATAAGGCCTAATTTATATCACTGTTTGTTACGAAAAAGAAAATTCCCTTATATTCTGCGTAAAAATTAACTTCCACATAAGCGCAAGGCATTGGCAACTCTGGTGTCAGCAGAGGACACTCCAAACAAATGACGGGGTATCTGCTAACCAGGGGCGGAGGGGGAATCCAAAAGAACCAACCGTTCTGGAGATAAAATTTTGGTAATAACCCAACTCCTAAAAGGAGAAGTTGGTTATTACCCACCCCTAAACCGTCAGAAATTACGTACAACTTCATCCCTCCCCACCCACACCCCTAGAACAATTGCATTTTATTTGAAAAAAGGCTGATAGTTTCTAAAGAAACTGTTTGGGGCTGCGTCGGCGGGGGTAACACACACCTGGTTCAAGCTTACGTGGAGTAACAGCAATCAAAAGACAGTTACATGTGGTGAAGTATGCAGGCACACCGACCAAGGGTTCAGTATACACAGAAGGTGATCAACGTCATATTTTACACAAAAGTTTCCCAGAGTGAGCATACCGTAGAGTCCCAGTAATAAGCCCTAGGCTTGTATGATTTTGTAAGGGTTTTGGGGTCGGCTTATAAACGTGTGAGCTCATAAGTGATATGTAAAAAAGGTTTCAAAATGAGTTGGACATCACGTTGAAGAGATGCTCTAAGATGCTCATGCGGGTTTAAAAAGGCCTCGAGCCAACAGTGACGCCGCGCCAGAAGGATCCAAAAGGATTCACAGTCCAAACCTCGATAAATAATAGGAAAATATTGTAGTACACGAGGACGGACAACTTCGAGCTAAGAAAGACATAAACATAGGAGTATATGTCTTTCTTAGCTCGAAGTTGTCCGTCCTCGTGTACTACAATATTTTTCCTATATATATATATATATATAGTAGTACACAAGGACGGACAACTTCTAGCTAAGAAAGACATATACTCAAATTAAAAGTCTAAGAAAGTTTAATAAAAACGTTTCGGTCCGAGACCTTCATCAGAACTGATGAGGGTCTCGCACCGAAACGTTTTTATTAAACTTTCTTAGACTTTTTATTTGAGTATATGTCTTTCTTAGCTCGATGTTGTCCGTCCTCGTGTACTACAATATTTTTCCTATTATTTATCGAGGTTTGGACTGTGAATCCTCTTGGATCCTTCTGGCGCGGCGTCACTGTTGGCTCGAGGCCTTTTAACTTGTTATATATATATATATATATATATATATATATATATAACTAACTGCAGACAGTACTGTTTCGGCCTTCTGGGCCTCATCAGTGCAGTGCTAATGCTAGGATAGGGGAGAACCGAGACGGTCACCCCAAACGACCCAACCTTTGTGGTATCGTGTAAGCCATGCCAGAGTGCTCAAACTAGAGTAAACCAGCGAGCATGCGCTGGTTTATATATATATATATATATTTAACAATTATTTGCCGAAGGCGAGGTGAATGTCGTTGAATAATCCCCGAGACGAAGTCGAGGGGATTAATTGAGAATATTCACCGAACCTGAGGCGAATAATTGTTTTAGTATAATTTCAGAGCTGAGAAACAGAGAAATTTCTAAAATCATAACATTTTAGTAACATTTATTAACATTTTGTTTTAAAATTTTATATAAACCGCGTGGAGCGGTTTATATAGCGTCATATAAGGAACCGCTCGACCAATCATATTGCTGGAAACTCTTTGCTCAGCTCTGAAATTATACTAAACATATATATATAATATAAATAAAGATGAGTTTCAGGAGTCGAACTAGTTAAAAAACATTTAATTGCTACTCGGAGTTTCATGCTTCTAGCGAAGCAATCATCAGGCCTGATGATTGCTTCGCTAGAAGCATGAAACTCCGAGTAGCAATTAAATGTTTTTGAACTAGTCCGACTCCTGAAACTCATCTTTATTCACCGCTCTGGTCAAACCATCGAGCACTTTTATAGCAGATGAAGTCTTCATTTTCAGTTACTACTAGTAGTCATATATAATATATATATTTAGTATAATTTCAGAACTGAGCAAAAATATAAATATAAATATATTATGTATATATATATTTATCTGTATATACGCGCATGTGCGTGTGTAAAATCTTGTCAGCAAACTATGAAGTTAGGTAATCTCGTCTCCAGAGATCTGCTAGCATTATCACTCAGCGGGACTGCATGCTCTTGACAATGATAATGCTCACAGATCTCTGGGACCGAGATTAAAAGTTGAGTCGATGGAAATCTGTGTTTTCTTTCTGTTTTTTTTCTCTCCGCGCTAAAGAAGATAACTCATTAGAAATACCTCCTAGACAAAGGAGAAATAATCCAGCCGAGAAACCATAGAGAATCCAAGCAATGAACAGTGTTCTTTGGGTTTGCATTTTTTGTCTCGCAAACACGGAAAACGTGAAAGAAAACAGGGCAGCAACAAACGGTGATCGGTCTTCACCATATAAAAAGAAGACAAATGGCATCTGAATTGCACTCTGTAGACAGTAAACAATCGAGCAAAAAATCGGTCTCTTGAAACCTTCAAAGGTAAGCGTTTCCGTTTTTAAGTTCTTTAAATTTCTGTGAAGCTGCCAGGTACTTTTTGTAAACAAAAAATATAATTCGGAGTCGATTTACCGACAAAATGATTTTCTTTCCACGAAAACGCCATGAATGAAACTTTCCCTCTATCCTTGATCAGTAAAAGAAAATAGCAATTTAAAAATAATTTGGATACATCAACAAAGTTGAAATGGTAAATTGGCCACCGTACGATTACAAAAGCTGACGTTTCGAGCGTTAGCCCTTCGTCGGAGCGACGAAGGGCTAACGCTCGAAACGTCAGCTTTTGTAATCGTTACGGTGGCCAATTTACCATTTCAACTTTGTTGATATATCCAAATTATTTCGTTACTCCCACCGACGCAGCCCCAAACAGTTTCTTTTGAAACTATCAGCCTTTATTCAGCAATTTAAAAAGGTTACTTGTATTTCCAGGACTAGTGTGTGCGCCTCAAGCAACTCAGTCTTACGCTTCTCTCGTGCTCTCTAAACTACCCTCGTACATATGTAACTCAATGTACACACGCTAAGCATAAACCAATTCTCAGAAACGCTGAATGTTTTAGTGTAATTTAAGAGTAAGATAGTTGTTAAAAGCCGCACGAGCATCTCAGAGCATCTCTTCAATGTGATGTCCAACTCATTTTAAAACCTTTTTTTACATATCACTTATAAGCTCACCCGTTTATAAGCCGACCCCAAAACCCTTACAAAATCGTATAAGCTTAGGGTTTATAACTGGGACTCTACGGTTTACCAACTTTGTGAAACTGTGCAACGTGACGATGGTGTGTTGTGTAATTAACCAAATGACAATGATCATGATCGTACGCATGCACCTTCCGTGTATACTGAACCCTTGGCTGGTGTGCCTACATGCTTCACTATCTGTATCTGTCTTTTGATTGATGTTACTCCGCGTAGTTCCTATCATCTCCTTCCAACTGCCCGGCTGTCTCTAGGATGTGTTCCTCCTTCCAATTTGTGACGATTAGATCCCTACCTTTTCTTCACCAGTACCAAGTTCAGTTTCTTCGATCTTTTATAATTAACCCTCATTGATGTCATCTTACTTTGCTACGTGTAGACGGGGAACTCTGCGAACTGGATAGGACACGGATAATGGTTTGCCGTCTAAGGTTAATTGTGTTAGTAGGAATCCCAGATAATCCCAAGGCGACTAAAGATTCAAAGACTAAAGACTAAAGACTAGGGATTCATTTGTCGACAACCATTGGTTCGTCGACAACTATTAGTGTTCGATAGAACATTTTCACACACTCAACCAGCTATCGAAAAATTCGCTGAATAATTTTAGACAACTTAATCTTATTCAAAAAGTCTGTGTAGTCCCTAACCGCTGACGGGTCGGTCAGGGAGAGCAATCATATCATTATTATTGTAATGTTTATGTCATCTACCGGAAGTCGTCCTATGCATATACTAACACGCTAAGAATTCTGGATCCGAACTATCATGGTTGCCATGAGGCTGATGTATTCTTTTAGTCATTTATTAAATCTCTTTTAATCATATACATCATGAGTCTAAATCAATGAGAAACATCACAATTATTATCAACAGAACCGTCGCCCAAAAAAGCTAACTTCTTTCACTTTAAACAACGTCATCTCTATCCTAATTACCTCGTTCAATTTGTTTTCAAACTAATCCAAATTATGCAGGAAAGAATTTAAAGGAACGGCGTTAAAGTTTAGATAAACGGAGAAAGACATTCGCTTGCCTGTGCTCACATTCTTCGAAAAACTTTGAACCTAGCTTGCTAGGTCTTTTCGCGTCGTTGTTTTGCACAGGGCGGCCAAGAAACGTGCAAAATCAATCAATCAATCAATCAAAGTTTATTGTCTAACGTGAGGCATGGTTGCCCAATTGCCCGAGCCAGAGGCTCATGTATAAAACGGTAGACTATAAATTAACTATAATTAAAGGTATATTATTAGAGGTACTTAAAACTTTATAGGTAAAAATATATAAGTTTAGAGTACGAGTGATAATTGTAAAATTGTAGGTGCTTAATATTGATAGTTAAAAGAGTCTAAACATTATGTTCGGTGAAAGATATTGCAGTAGATGAATATGATTAAGAATGACAATGTATGTGTATGTACAATAAAAGTCAACTACATGTATTACATTTACAGATTGGTCCTAGAGTGCTAAAATCGAAATTCTTAAGTTTACTACAAAAATCGCTAAGCGTAGATGCTGTTTTAATTTCTCTAGGTAAACTGTTCCAAAGGTGACTAGCTTTATATGTAAAGGAATTATGATACGATCTATTATTATACCCTGGTTGCACTAGATTTACACCTTTATTCCTTAAACTATATCTAGATGCCCGCAATTTAAAGAAGTTTTTAATATATTCCGGACCGTTCCATTTCATACATTTAAAAAGTAAAACCAAGGAAATATAAAATCGCCTATGTTCTAGAGTTTTCATGTTGCTTTTAGCTAAGATTGTATTGTAGTCAACATTATTGCCGAGATTAAGCAAAGTTTTGAGTGCGTACTTATTGACTGACTCAAGTTTAGAGCTCAGTGTTTTATTTATTCCAAGCAATAGCGGACTACAGTACTCCGGGTGAGGAAGTATGTACGCCTTATAGAGTGATAGGGAGACATCTACAGGTATAAGTTTTTTGAGTCTCCTAAGGGCACCAATCTTGGCATAGACCTTTTTAATGACACTCTGAATGTGATCAGCAAATGTTAACTTGTCGTCAATTGTGACCCCAAGGATTTTGAGTGAGTTAGATAACTCGACTCTAGAGTCACCAATGATAAATTGAGGGTCGTAAGCAATATCTCCGATCATCATAGCTTGGGACTTTATGTTGTTGACCATAAGATAATTACGAGAAAGCCAAGACAGGAGGATGTCAATATCATGGTTCAGGGAAATTTCCAAGAAAGTGATATCGTGATGAGATCGATAAGTTGTCGTATCATCGGCATATAGACGCAAGGAAGCGATCTGGCCAGCAAAGTTTAAGTCATTCATATATATATTAAAAAATAAGGGACCGAGAAGACTACCTTGAGGCACACCTTGGCGCATGTGCAGACCCATTGTGCTGCTTATTAAAACATATTGTTTTGCATTCAATTCATTTATTCTGACTTTTTTACTTAGATTACACAATATTCCATAATTTAACCCTCCAGAAATTAATATTCCTGCTTTTTGGTAAGGTCATTAAAACCCTGGCAACGTTCTTGTGCAGCACTTACCATAGTATCGTTCATATTTAGATAATGAAATGACGTAGCCTCCGACGCAATCGTTTCATGGGCTTGTCACACGTTCTACCCTGCTAAGCACCCCAAACGTCTACGTAGGAGGCTAGAGATGGCGCTACGTTTAGACTTATTCTTTGCATAGCCCGATTATCGAGACTTGCAATCTGCTCCGTCTCACAACTCTCTGCCTACATCGTGGCTGCGGCACTTTTTATCCCCTCGAAATAAATTCACGCATGGCCTCCAAAACCCATCTTCTCTAAGAAGCGTCTCGAGATCAGTGACTTTCATTTGCATTTGGTGAACCAAACCCAAATCGGTTTCATTGTTACCCATGAGAGCAAATGATTCCGCCATATCAGGTGTATCACTTATTCCACACGCAGTACCCCGCCTTCCACATAGCACGTGGTGTGTCAAGTCTGACGGTATGACCGAGAAACATATTATTGGCACGGGCAACGGTATGCTGGTATCACGAATGGGTTTATTATTTATGTCAGGTCTTATACCATAGTCGGATGTTCCCGTTAGAAGATAGAGTGTGCCGGGCGCGTTGCGTCTTCCTTAGTATATTCAACTATCTTATTCTCAAATTGTTGCCGCGGGTTGGAATTAAAATTTTGAAATTGGGGTGCCGCATTAATAAAATTAAATATAGCTTTAAGGGCAAACTTGTTAAAGATATTTAAACCCGACGGATTCATGTGACCTCTGCTCAAGGGTTGCCTGTTGTGATGGCTTCTTTGCGGGCGGTGTCTAAGTCAAGCGCACTTGTGGCCTGTCGTCTTATTCTTATTTAGTCCGGCAACCGACTATAGGTTTACCATCGGGTTTCTTCACAAATGTCCGTCACGTGCAATGGGGAATACCGCAGACACGTAATAAATAAGGCGCAACCTTTTCTGCACGATTTCGAAAATGGCGGATGTGTCGAATGTGTTAACAATTTATGTCATTTTTCTACACTCAAACATGCAGACCCACACACCGTTCGTGGTAGACCCTCTCTAAATGATGGCGTGTGTAATGAGCTTATATTTCGAACCGGTCGTTCCGCGAACTCAAAATAGCAAACGAATCAAATGATTTAGCGAAGTTCTCTCTAGAATCAAACCAAAAATCGAATGAGTCATCAGTGAACAGAAAATGGGGACAGAGAGACAGGAGAACATTTGCTGGCAAGAGTACCATATAACCCCATACATTAATTATGCATTCAGACAAGTAGACTTTGTTTTTAAAATTTTGTCGTGAAAGACAAAGAAGTGGAATGCATAATTATGTATAGGGTTGTATGGTACTCTTTCCCATTTGCTGATAAATACAAGGTGTCTCGTGATCAAACTCTGGGAAACGACAACAAAGATGCCATGTTGGACTTTCATCAGTGAGGATAAACGTAATTGTTATATTTATGTGACCTCTATCATGATTATTAAGCTTACATAATTTTGTTATGCTTTTGCTCAAACAGAGGATATTATATGTTGTCATTTTTCTGTTCGTTCCAATAGTTATGTCGCTTTTGTGCGAATATTAAACTCACGTATTTGTTATGCAGGAATGTTTGTTTGGTACCAAACAACGCGGTGTCAAATGAATGTGAATAATGTATAATTTGGACAAAGTAGCGCCATACATACAACAAAAGTGTGACGAATCAGCGTTGTGTGCACAACAAAATGATGCTGCAAAAGAAATAAAGTATGCAAAAGAATTCATATCTTATCATGCGGTGTTTGTTAATCGTTGTGATATTAGCAGTGTGATTCAATAATTGAGGAATATCAGTACAGTATGTCTACAGAAAGGACTTTTGAATCACTCTTGTCACAAAATTACTCTTCATTTATTCTGACAATAGAATGTAAATCGTCTCAGTATCTATCATACTGATAATGGAGGTTATGAGGTATTTGATTCTCATGCAAGAGACGAATATGGTAGAAGCCATCCCATAGGTACAAGTGCACTATTAGAAGTACCATCTGTTCAGGGCTTAGTACAGTATTTCCAGCCTATAGACTCCCTCAGTGACAATTATGAACTCAGAGGAGTGCAGCTAAGTACATATGAAGTAACTGCAGTGAACAGTTTGAGAGAAGAACACAACTGCTCTTGAAAAAAAATGCTCTGCTGTAAGGCTTTATGCAATGTGTTACTAAGTAACAAAGTCTTGTAGTTATTAGAATTCCAGAACCCTATGTTGCATAGCTGACCGAGGAAATAAATTATATCGTAACATGGGCATCAACAGACATCTAAAAGGGGAAGATTTATACACGAGTCTTAATCAGTTTGTGGAGTTGAGATATCAGTCCAAATTAAAGCTCAAAGCTATGGGATGTTGTCCCGTGGTTTAAACTATAAAAAAAAGTTGGAAAACTTAATATTCAACAACTACAGTGGAAATACAGGGTTTTTATAGTGGCTTGCAAGTTACTGTTAGGTATTACTTGTGTTTTTCAACAAACAATCAGAGCAAAGTACATGTTCTCCTTATTGTGAACTTGCAATACAACAAATAAAAATAAGTGGTAAACCATCATTAGAGCAAGCTATTTCTAACATTAATATTGTCACAAAGAAACTTAAAGCACGTATTGTTCGCTATGAAATACAATTTTTATCTTGCTCATCTAACATGGACCTTCATCAAATCAGACACATGCAAAAGCACAGACGAAAATATAATTATGATAATTTGAAACCCGCTCCAAAAATGAAAAGACTGCTACAGATAAATTTTTTAGAAACAAAAGCAAATACAAAGTTAGACAACAGCACGAGAGTGAGACAATCCCAACTATTGATATCTGCATTAATTAATTCAAGGAAAAAATCAGGGAAGGCCCTTGTCAGGTATATAATTAGGTACATATTAGGTATATAATTGTACAATCAATTGAGTATAAATAATGATTATTGCTTAATGTATTACTTTTTATGTTCCTTTTTACCTCTTTTGTAAATCTTAAATATAGTATGCTAGCTTTTAATAAATATTTTCCTCGTGAAATCATGTGGTAGTGACCATCTCAAAAGTAATTGCTACTATGGTCACTACACATGTCACTACAATATGTAAAACTCTGTTCTCTCTATATTCTCCTTTATTTTATCTCTCTTGTAGTTAATGATATAAACATTGCAAAATAAAGATGATGATGATGATGATGATGAGGTATGCTATGCAGACAGTGTTTTCATGATGAAATATACTTCCTTGCATTCAGACCGTTATGATTACAACTTCATAATATATCTTTTTAACACGTGCATCAATTGGCATGTCAGTTATCACCCTTGGGAAGGGGGGACTCCATAAATGAAAGGGACTGGGGTGCTCATTGTACCTTTTTAGGGCAATCTCGTTCCCAGGGCCTTTTCCCTTAGATGGGGGCCAGCTAAGGGAAAAGGCCCTGGGAACGAGGTTGCTTTTAGGAGTTAAAAAAGGTGGGTTTGGTACCTCTTAGGCTGTTTAGTCTCTAAAGTTCCACAGCAGTAGCTTCTGTGATACCTTTTAGGGCATTGCACCAAAAATATGTGAGAGTGCGTTGTTGTAGAGTTGGTGTCTTTCAGGGGTGAAAAAAAAATTTTATGCCACTCCCACAAACCAGGACCTTGGTACCTCCTTAGTATTTCTTTTAGAACCACTTCGCACCACGAATGGTCAACACTCATAACAGCACGTCTTCCTGAAGCCCGACTTACGATCTCGGATCGTCTTGTTTTATTTATTTTCGTCTTATTCTCATTAGATTTTATCGTCGCCTGTAAGCGACGATAAAATAAGAATGCATTGCCGTTCATGCATATATACCTATATACATCGAATATTTCCAACGTATAAAGTGATTCGAGAAGGGAAAAGTATAAATTCGGCCTATGCAAAGCTTCATACTTGGTTTTCAATAGCCGCCATCTTTAGTTTTTGTACAGACATGTTCCCTCAGATAATTTGCAAGTTTAGCGAGTTTCGCTGATGGCAAGGCAAATTTGACTACTTAGGTTTTCTGAGGTTGTTCACTCAGTCGTTATCCACATATATCTTATTCTTCTCAAACTTTATGGTCACTACTGCCACACTAACTGATACTCTTGCAAATGATTTTAGGGTATGTAGCGAAGCTCGTTCAAATTTAGAACGCTGTGTTGCTGTAGCGTCCAGATGAGCAGTTTTCTTTGCCAAATATTTCAATATAAATTGTGTTTAAATGTCAGCTAAAGCAAAGAATATCGTAATCTAATCTGGGTCGATTTTACAGGGAACCTGCCTACCCTTTCCAAAAAGTTCGAATTAGCAAGATACTCACGCAGTCTATACAGAAGATGTGCCCTAAAGCAAACACCACATTCGACCTATGCAAAGTTTCATACTTGGTTTTCAACAGTCCAATTTCAAAGTAAATTTAACTACCTAGGCTCACTGAGAATTTTCACTCAGTTGTTGTCCACACATATCTTATTCTTCATTAATTTTATTTTCACTACTGCCACACTAACCGACACTCTTGCGAATGATTTTAGCGAATGCAGCGACGCTCGTCTAAATTTAGAACGCTGTGTTGCTTGTAGATAATTTGCAAGTTTAGTTTCGCAGATGAAACCATTCGCTTGCGAATGATTTCGAGGAATGTAGCGAAGCTCGTTCAAATTTAGAAACCTGAGTTGCTCGTAGCATCCAGATGAGCAGTTTTTTTTGCCAAATATTTCAGTGTAAATTGTGTTTAAATGTCTGCCAAAAGGAAAGACGAAAACAGCAATCTATACAAGCTCCATGGAAGTATTTTGACTGGAACGAGTAGAGAAGGGTTTGTTTAGCCGGATCTCCCAGTTAGATTCAATTTTCTACTTGACTCGTTTCGCTCAGCGTGAACTATAATATTTTGTGCAAATATGATTTGTACAGATGTATTCTAATCTGAAGAGAGAGATATCCTGGTGTACATTTAACATAAAGGTGAGAATGGTTTGTCTAGGTTACCTTGAAGGCCCACGTGAAATCGCCACCTGAAAAAATTTAGTTCATCAAAATGCTTCCCGTGGGGAGGCCTGAAAAATCCCCTTAAATCTCTCCAAAGGACATTACTAATAGCCATAATTATTGTGTGGGAGTTTTAATTTCCTTCTAGCCTCTTTTGTACGTGCGATGTAGATAGAGAATTCAGCACCAACTTTACGTGTAACGTGAGCGGCAAGAGTGACCATGTGACCTTGTTTTTCCTAAATTCTTTTCACGTTTGCCGGTTGCGCTTTGCCATTTCTACGTGAAAGTGACCTGTTTCCCTTTTGCTGTGTACGTAAGATTTTCTTCACTTTTTCCCTCACAGAGTAGGAGTTAATTGCCGGAAAAAGGGCACCAAAATTATTCTTTGTAAGTCATACAAGGGCGCCTTCAAATCCGCCATGAAGTGGGCTCATGCGAAGCTCAAGCAGCAAAGTTCACGCTATTTGACATGAAACGTTAAAGAGCAAGCTGACGTTTGCCGTTTCGCGTAAACGCCGAGCTAAATCTCTCTCATAAAAAAAAAAATAATAATAATAAAAATGGGTCCGCAATGCGTACATGTCTTTCTTACGAAATTGAGCTGCTTTTTAGTGTCTGGTGTCTTATAAATAATGAGTTTCTATTAGAAGAGCTAATATTTGATTACGGATAGATAGTCTTCAATATCATTCCTACTCATCAATAAAACTAGATAATTAGCATACAATAGTCCTGAAATGTTCATTTTCAAGGGTTAATGAGGGTTAATGGCCAAACTTTGATATGAAAGTCTTGTGTTGACAACAAAGGTTGTACATGTAACCTGAGGATTTTAGGAACTGTGAAAAACGTCAGCATCATCTCCCATATGCATAGTGGCCTGATAGATTCAGTCATGATTTTGTTTACGGGACGAAGTACAACTGAGTTCTGAAGTTTATAGGTCGATTGTGTTTTCCAATGCAAGTTATGTGAAATTAACTCTGGGAAAGCATTTCATAGGAATGTTTTTGGCATTTTTTTTACCAGTTCACGGAGACAAAACTTTGCAGAAGGGCTGAGGCATGCGGGAAATGATGTAATCTACACTAGAAGCCATTGGGAGCTTGATTTGGTTTGAGTGTTTGACTAATTTTGGACAATACATACATGTGAAGTAACAGAATGCTTAGCGTACTAGGTTTATTATCTCCATTAGGGCACAAAGTTCTATTTTCAGTTGGTTGAGAGCAAAACGCTTACTATTTTTATTTTATTTGGGTTTTGTGGGACTTTATTTTCAATAAAGAACACAGAAAAATTTACTTGAGGTAGGTGGATATGGGGTTGCAAATGGAAGAGTAGGTGTATAAGAAGATCACAACACAAGCAATATTTGATTGAATCATATGTTTAGTAGTACTCTAAAGTAACATTATATTAACCTCATCCAGTTGATAATAGTTATGTTTCTACTGTATATAGATGTGTATATACAGCGTGAATCTCAATACCTTGGTGTGGGTGATCTATTAAATACAGTCTAGGCGTAGAAAAAATACACTTCTCACAAATAAGAATAAATATACAAACACATATTTTCATAAAAGCGCAGATACACTGTGCCGTATGCTGTTTTGCTGTTGTTACTTGACAGAAGTGACTTGATGTAATCTTGAGAGATTGTTCAGTAAGCTGTATTCTTCATCGCAGGAGAACTGTAAGACAGTGCTGTTGTCACGTACACTGTCCTCTCTTAATGATACCTCTGAATGAAGTCTGTTTGAAGAGAAGGAGAAAAAAGGAACATGAAGTTTGAAATCGTAACAGTAGTATAATGATAGTCGTGTAACAAACAGATCAACCAAACGGATTAAGTAAAAGAATTAGTAACAACTGGTTATAAGTTTCTTAGAGAGGGCAATGATTAGGGGGTTATATTAAGAAGAAGTGAATAGAATACTTACCAGTTGATACTGGATAATGACCCTCATTTCATAGGCCAGTTCTTGACTGGCTATTAAAATAAAAGACAAAGTTCGTTTATTTTGTTATCATTATGAAAATTATCACTATAATTACTATTACTGCTTATTTTTAGTTAAATTAAAATAATCTTGTCATTTGTGTCACTTGTTTCAAATATGAATTTATACATGTGTGTTAGCTAGTTTTCATAATATTGACAGTGGTATAATGAACAGACTTGCCTTGTGACTGGCCATAGTTACTAACTATGGACTGGCTGACTGAATTTATAAGCATTCTTTGTATCAATACAGAGTATCAATTTCCACTGAAGTTTTGTCTTTAATTCTTTCTGAATTTATATAAAAAAGTAATCAGTTGATAGCACTAAGAAGTGATGCCCATATTGTTCTATGATCTGTGAAGTAAGTCTCTAAAACATCTGTTTGTGTATTTAAGTGAGATATGTTTGTAAATATGTGATCAATTAATGTTCTATTGCCCGTTGTGTATGTTGATATCAACTGTTTGTAACATTTATCTCTAACAAGTAAATTCCACAAAGGTTGCCTGTCTGCCCCAATAAGCTAATGTACATTTAAATCTCCATTATTGATAATGTTGTTCTCCGTCAAATGGTATCTAACACTTCCAGGACTGCTTGACAAAGTTGTCTTATGGGAAGTTTTGGAAAGCAATAAATACCCAAGACTGTACAGTTCTCAGAAATTTGTGACTTAAATCCCAGTTATTTCAATACCATGTACATTGTGACAGTAGGGATATCCAGGGCAATATGGGATTTTGCTGTACACAGCTGTACCACCAAAAGGTCCTGATCCAAGACTATGTGAACCATCATTTCGAAAGAGATTGTAACCAGCTGTTATATTTGTCACAAGAATCTTGGGAACTAAATCTTGTTTCTGAAAAATATTGATATCAAGAACTTGAATAGTTCAAGTCTTCGCGTATGTCTTGCAT
The DNA here is from genome assembly GCF_964205215.1 of Stylophora pistillata. Lineage (NCBI taxonomy): Eukaryota > Metazoa > Cnidaria > Anthozoa > Scleractinia > Pocilloporidae > Stylophora > Stylophora pistillata. The sequence goes on along the minus strand of NC_142528.1, from coordinate 20,936,162 downwards.
GTGTCTATGCAGTGCCCTTTCATTCAGGTAACAGATTTTTAGAATTCAACTTGTTGTCATAAAGCGGTGATATACAAAGCTTAAGTTTGGTAGTTTTTCTTAATTGCTCCATTTTTTTTCTCAACAATGACATGGATAGCAATTTTGTCTTTGTTATGTTTTTGGGTTACAGAAGAGTATACACACACACACAAGATGGCGGGTCAACAGCAAGATTATATTGATAAGAGCACATGGTAACATTACCGCTGCATACTACGCAGGCTCACAACAAACGGACAGTCAATACAGAACATCTCCATACTATAACAGTCTTCACAGAGATCAGTTAAATATAAGCGTTCAAAGCTGGTAACTCTACTTAGTTCAACATGTGGAATGGTTCTCTTAGTACTTACGTTGACAGCAATTTTAGTTTTAGTATCCCGCTGTGATCTATGAACTGTTTTTGCTGCTGCAGGGCGTGATGAAAACTGTTTTCTGACAACTTGAGCTGCTTTGTTTTTACCGATAAAAAATTGTATGGCAACTGGTTTTACTGGGGTCTATACATGGTCTATTCCTTGGATATAGAGATGTCTGTTCTCATTTCTAGTTTTTTTACCAAAATCGGAGTGATCAAACCGTACCCAAACTGCGCCCGAAATTTGCTTTGTTAGTTTAGTTGCACAAATTTTACGATATTCCCAGAAACATTTGTCATGCCATCTTCAGTTCGTATATTCATTACAAGCTCAGTTCTTTCACCTATAACAAGGCAGAGATTAATTCAATACCAACTGCTTAGTTTCTCTTGAGTAATTTGGAATTTGTCTTAATATTTTTCCTCGAAGCTCAGGAGAGTTAGCTCCAACAACACTATCTCGTGCTGTGATTCTGTATTTGTTTCTTACAGCTCAAATGTACTTTTCATTAAATTCATCTACCTTTGCATTTTGTATAAAAAGATGGGACGCATCAAATGGGTTGTTTGAGCTCAGTCTTTTTTCTCTACATTCTGCAGATTCATTTGCGATCTTATCTTTCTGATACTCTTGCTTCTTTGCCAGTCTTTTTTCTCTACATTCTGCAGATTCATTTGCAGTCTCATCTTTCTGATACTCTCGCTTCTTTGCTAGCCTAGCTATTTTCTCTACATTCTACAGATTCATTTGCAGCTTCTTTTACAGAAGCCCCAAGATACTGGTATCGATAATGATTATATGTTTTACTCTTTGAAAGTTATCTTAGTGATCGTACGCAATATGTGTAAAAATCGATGGGTGTCATTCAACTCACAGAGATGCAAACTTTGGAGTGCCTCAAGGGAGTATCCTGGGACCAGTCTTGTTTAATGAGCATGTTGATAATCTGTGTAAGAAGCTAACAGAGCGTATTGCTTTTTTGAAAATAAATCAGGTGTCATTTATCTTTAGATCAACGAATTCTCTATTACGATGATATGATAAAACAAACCATGATGTATGGCTCTAGTGTGTTAGTTTCTACATCTGCTGATACCTTAAATAGGGTCTTCAGGCGACAGAAGCGTGCCGCACGCATTATTCTCAATGCTGATACTAGAGCAAATAGCTATATAGTGTAGATCTGTTTAGAGAATCTAATTGGCTACCTTTTTTTCATGAAGATAAGATTAATCAGTGCGCATTGGTTTATGGTTCCTCTACCAGCGCTGTATCTAGGAGACTCAGCACTACGTTACGTTGCAAAAACTCGATTATTGGGAATGACTGTAGATCACAACCCCATTTGTGTACCGCACGTATTGGACCTTAAGAAAAACTTCGCGAACAAATAAGAATTATTAAAACGCCCTAGATTTTTACCAAAAGATGTTTTGAAGAAATTCTATTTTAGTGTTTTTTTTACCATCGATAAATTATGGCCTTGTTTTATAGGGATCGTGTTGTAATTCAGAGTTAATTAATTCAATTGATAGATTGCACTGTAGGGCCGCCAGGAATATTTTAAATTTATCTAAAGACATGGCATCCAGCGAAGTAATGAAAACCGTGAGTTGGTCAACAATCAGATTAAGTTACAAACTGGAAATATTTAAATTTATGTACAACACATACAAAAATATATTACCTGACAGTTTATGTGGAAATATTTTTAGTAAACGAGACAACTATTACTTACTGAGAGGGCATGAGGTAGCAGCTATCCGCAGACACAGAAGCAGATTTATGAAAGTTTTTTTATGTTATATTATGTTATGCTTTCATTGTATCGGCTTTGATCCGACGAAGATGTGACCGTACTATTTAGCCGGTGTTTGGCCCCTTGAAGAAAGGATCGTTTCATAAAGATCCCTCATGAATAATATCATCGAATAAGTCAGATAAATACCTCGAACGTCGATATTAATCCATATACAGTGGAACCCCTCTAAACCGGACCCTCATTAAACCGAAATCCTCTCTTTACCGGACCTTTCTTTCGGCCCCAAAATCTCTGTCATACATTTTCTCTATTTTTAACCTCGGTAAACCGGAACCCCTCAACTCCGGAAACCGGACACTTTTTTCAGTCCGTAATCAGATGCTGACAAAGAAATTGACCTCGTTAAACCGGACGCGAAAGTATTAAGCTTGCCGCCAAAATCAAATTTAACGATTTTAAACGAGATTAAAATTAAAATTGTAATCATGGAGATGTGAAATCCCACTCAGTAGTGAGAAACGCGCATTGGCTAATTACTCAGTGTTCTATCGGTACTGAAGCAAAAAAGTTGACAATCGTGCTGTTGTTGGGTTGAATGAATGACAACAATAGGGGTCAGGTTAAGAGACTGTCATGTTGCGGGTGAAATCACTTGCAAAAAGAAACGAAGTAGCAAACATCACTATGTCTGAGAGACCAGCGAAACGCCAAAGAATCGAGTTATCGTTACAGAAGAGAATTGAGTTGATCAAATGCGGGGAATCAGTGCCTAAACTAACACTGAAGGTTCTAAGTGGTAAATTTGGAATCGGTAAACCAACTGTAGGTGATTTTTTAAAGAAGAAAGAAGTCTACATGGCCGAGTACGGAAAAAATAGCAACCCCAACAAGAAGCGTTTCAACAATTCTCGCAGATTTTATACACTGAATGAACTTGTGTGGCAGTGGTTTTGCCGCGCACGGGCCAAGAACATACCAATTTCAGGTCCAGTTATCCAAGAAAAAGCCATCGTCTTTGCAAAAGAACTTGACATTACCGATTTTATATGAGATAAAATGACGTTGAAAAGCTTCCTTGTGATTCATGTTGTTAGTTCCTTTACTGATGTGCTTTATTAGTACTCGTGTGCCGTGCACTGGTACTTACAGTCAGGCAATGCATTATGCGCATAAAATTGCCCTATGGGGTAAAACCTAAGTACGCCGGACACCCCTCTAAACCGGACATTTTCTCCGGTCCCGAGGGTGTCCGGTTTTGAGGGGTTCCAATGTACATCCCTCGGCCCCACGGCCCTCTGGATGTATAAGGATTAATACCTCCGTTTTCTGTATTTATCTCTTACTTAAAAGATAAGTAAACTGTAGGAAAGCCGGCGTGTGAAATTGAAGCGACAAAGATGGACGAATGAGTGGTCTGAGAGTAAGTTGATGGTTTTTAGTCGTGGGTACGCGAAGCGTAGAAACGACTATTAGAATGGGGCAGAATATGCAAATGTATCACTCACTCAGATGTAAACGAATTGATATGTCGGCGGCAGACCAATTGATAGCGACCTTCCGAAATTATACGGGAACGCCTCTATCACATTTCCGAAGTAATGCTGCGGCGTAAATGTTTAACTCGACCTGTCTTCGAAGGAGTTTCGATTTTGATTAAAATACTCGTCGCAGTTAGCCCATGTGTAACCGAGTCAAAGCTCTTTGAAAGATTACAGGTGTAACTATGGGTGAAGACGTTTAATGCAATCGCTTTTCCGCGATCATCTTTCGTCATCTTTTGCATTATTGGGGAATATTCCTCGGCGTTCTCTGGTATAGTTTGTTTTTAACAAAGCGTCCAGGCCACAATCGTTCTCAAATACAATTTAAAGCCATCATTCTTCTCACTGCGAGCCGTCGGTATTTATATCGTTTATTTAGTATAATTTCAGAGCTGAACAAAGAGTTTCCAGCAATCTGATTGGTCGAGCGGTTCCTTATAGGACGCTTTATTATATGGCTGTGCCTCACAAGGACTGGGAACTACCGAACTCACGAATTTGATTGGCTGAAATCAATATTGAAAGCGGTCTAGATTTTCCCATCTAGACCGGTGTCTAGACCGGTCTAGAAAAAAAGGTACAAAGAATATAAAAAATTGGCATATAAGACACAGCCATATAATAAACATCTTATTAACCGAGCTAGGTCGGTCTGTATGGGAGAATCTTGACCTCGGTCGCTGGTACAGACCTCACTGCGTTCGGTCTGTACTGGCGACCTCGGCCAAGATTCTCCCATACAGACCTCCCGCTTGGTTAATAAGAACTAAATATAGACCGCTCCACGCGGTTTATATTTAACAATTATTCGCCGAAGGCGAGATGAATATCGTTGAATAATCCCCGAGACGAAGTCGAGGGGATTATTCGACAATATTCACCGAACCTGAAGCGAATAATTGTTTTAGTATAATTTCAGAGCTGAACAACAGAGAAAATTCTAAAGTCATAACATTTTAGTAACATTTATTAACATTTTATTTTAACATTTTATATAAACCGCGCGGAGCGGTTTATATAGCGTCATATAAGGAACCGCTCGACCAATCAGATTGCCGGAAACTCTTTGTTCAGCCCTGAAATATACTAAAAAGTGTTAGAATAAAATGTTAATAAATGTTACTAAAAGTTTATGATTTTAAATAAATAATGATAATAATAGATATCTTATGTGGACACAACAGTGGCCGGTGATGGAACTTAAGCAGATCGATAGGGAAGCGCGCAAGATTGTTGTCGAGAGTGGGGGTAGACACCCATGTAGTTCGAATGCATTGTTGTATATGCCAAGAAGTAGAGGAGGGCGGGGATTGCGCTCTGTTGAAATGGAGTACAAAGCCACAAAAATCAAGGGTGCAGTCAGACTCCATGGTAATGAAGATCGTGCAATGGGAATGGTACGGGAGTTTGAAGAGCAAGCAGCAAGGATGGGGCGTAGGTCAATTTTTAAAGAAGCGGCTAAGTGCGCGGAGGAGTTGGGGCTGGAGTTGGATTTGGAACACTCGCAAGGGATCAAGAAAGAGGTGCGGAGGTGCCAAATTGAGAAGTTAGAGGATGAGATCAGAAACCAACGATGGCAAGGGCGTCTAGTGACTACTCGGCTGGAGGATGAGAGTTTGAGTGCCGATGGGTGTTTCTGGTGGCTCAAAGAGTGGAAGAACTGCCCATCACCCACAATTGCTGGACTCGTCGAGCTATACGAGCAGCTACTGCCAACGCGAGTATACACGAGTCAGGAGACCCACACAAGCGGGGAAGGCGAGGTGAGGTGCAGATTATGCGGCAAGGCTCCAGAGAGTGTGACACATATCTTGTCAGGATGCAGTGCGCTGGCCCAGAGCAAGTATCTCTCTAGACACGACGCAGCACTGAAGGTACTGTTTTACGAACTGTTGTATGATGAGGGATATATAGACGAGATACCACCCTGGTACTCGCCCGACAAGCCGAAGCCCGTGTATGAGTCAGAGAATGTTAAAACTTATTGGGATGTCCCTATATATGCTGATCAACAAGAGGTCAGATGCAATAGGATGGATGCATGCATTGTAAATCATATGTGCAAGAGAGTTGTGACGCTGGAAATGAGCTGCCCGTGGGTTAACAATCGGACAAGAAAGGATGAAGAGAAGACAATGAAGTACGGACCCCTTCGCTGGGAACTAAGGCAGCAGTTCCCAGGCTACGAGGTGAAGCAATATAACATCATTATGGATGCCCTCGGGGGGTGGTCACGGGAGCTGGATGTCATGATGCGCGAGCAGGTGGGAGGCAGAAGCACAGACGTACTGCGAAAGATGCAGAGGGCAGTGCTCTCGGGCGCGCTGAATATTGCCCGGACTTTCAAGGTGGCAGTTTGAGTTCCTGTTAGAAGGAGGACCGTAGACACAACGGAAAAGCTTTTTAGGACTAGTTAATGTACATTTATTTTTTTACTCCATGGCTCACAGGTTACGGTTTTTGCCCTGTGCTGCCTAATTAGAATGTAGCATTCATTTGATTTCTCTGCGACAATAATAAATAATAATAATTTAGCAATGGACATTCCACTGGGTGGCTCTTCTTGTCCACTGTTTCCAGATCGAATTGGAATTTGGAATGTTGGTTTTTGCGGAGGGAGGAAAACCGGAGGTCACGGAGAAAAACCCTCGGAACAAGGACGAGAAACAACAACAAACTCAACCGACATGTGACGCCAGGTCCGGGAATCGAACCCAGGCCACAGTGGTGGGAGGCGAGTGCTCTCACCACTGCGCCATCCCTGCTCTGATTTTAGAAATTTCTCTGTTGTTCAGCTCTGAAATTACGCTAAAAAAATTATTCACCTCGCCTCCGGCGAATAATTGTTAGATATCGCTAAAATATAATGAGTAACCTGCGAATTTTTATGAGGGAAAGCGAAGCTTTGTTTTCGTGACTGGCCCATTCTTTACTTTTCTGATGGTGTTACCTCTCATCTGTTTGGTAATTATGCAAACATTAATTTGTGAAAATCATTGTGTGTACACCCCTGAACGTTAAGAATATATCACGTCGAAGGAACAGCTTTTGTCTAAGTCCACATTTTTGTCAACAAAATGAAAATATACACATATCTGTTTAAAAGGTGAAGAGTTCGTACCACATTCAAGAGCTGACTTTTTTTTCAATACTGACATCTCGCGCGCGTGAAATGAGAAGACTATACGAGAGCTTGACATTCTATTTGAGAACGCGCGATTGTGGCCGCTTTTTTAAAAACCGAATTCAGTGGCCACTTTGTTAAAAACAAAATATGCGAGAAAACGGGCAAGGAATATTCCGAAATAGTGCAAATGATCATGAAAGTGATTGTTAAAAGGCGATTGCGTCACACTCGGTAAGTTATAAGATGACATAGACAATGAATATATGAAGTTCATATATTTTGAACGGCGGTTTTAGATACTTATGATGCACGATCCTTGCAGTAGAGAGCGCTATTTATGCAATAGCGAAAACCAGACCTGAAAAAAATCAGGCCTGTACGGGATTCGAACCAATGACCTCTGCGATACTAGTGCAGCGCTCTAACAATTGAGCTAACAAGCTCAATTGAGCTAACAAGCTCAATTGGCAGAGCGCTGCACTAGTATCGCTGAGGTCAGTGGTTCGAATCCCGTACAGGCCTGATTTTTTTCAGGTCTGATTTTCGCTATTGCATAAATAGCGCTCTCTACGGCTAGGATCGTGCATCATAAGTAAGTTGACATATGTTATCATGTATCAGACGAAATAGCAGTTTTCAAAATTTCCAGTCTGCATTTCGTTACCCGGTTTGCAGTCTGTATTTTGTACTGACCGATAGCTAAAATATACATTCACCTAACATCACCCCAGCAGTTGAAAGTAATACCAAGTAGTTTCAACTGTGTCTGGGAGTTACCCATTGGAATTTAATTACCTTCAAAACTCATTCAAACGCAATGCATCAACGACTTATTCACAGTTTCCTTTGATTTCAAATTTACGCAAGTGAACCCACCAAAATTCATGACTGGTGACACAGGTAAAACTACGCTGCAATGAAATGGCACTCAGCACCTGTTTTCAACACTTAAGATGATTAAATTGCTAAAATAATTCCAGCATCAGAATCTTTGTTTTGATCAACATGTCTCGTTGCGGCAATTCCTTTTTTGATATCTTTAAAAGCAGGAATCTTTAAAACGAGGAATCTTTAAAACGTGGAATCTTTAAAAGCGGGAATCTTTAAAACGAGGAATCTTTAAAAGCGCGAATCTTTCAAACGGGGAATCTCTAAAAGCGGGAATCTTTAAAAGGAGGATTCTTTAAAAGCGGGAATCTTTAAAACGAGAAATCTTTAAAAGCGGGAATCTTTCAAACGGGGAATCTCTAAAAGCGGGAATCTTTAAAAGGAGAAATCTTTAAAAGCGGGAATCTTTAAAACGAGAAATCTTTAAAAGTGGGAATCTTTAAAACGAGGAATCTTTAAAAGCGGGAATCTTTAAAAACGTAACAACTTTTTTTCGGCGGATGGCAGTGGCACTCGATTATTATTTTTTTTATTAGCCTGAATTGGAAGTCAGTCATCAGCCCTATAAGCAACCATAATTGAATACTCTGATCTACATTGTTTTCCGGTTTTATCCTCAGGGTTCAAAATAACAGCCGGCTGCCGGCAGCAGCCGCAACTTTTAGCCCACTTGCTCGCGATTTTTCACGAAAGAACTAAATTTTTATAGAAAATATTATGCTTATTGATCGTTCAACTGAAGTAAAAGTCGCTGTCATGCTATGGTGAACATTTCATCTCGGACAATAAAGCAGCCAAGAAATATTTTATATTTAAAAGCTTTTTGTAAACGTAAACGAGTATAAAGTTTCGAAAATTGAAGCGTGCTACAGGGAGTATTTTTGTCTACAGTATTACTCTTTCTAATTATTTGTTCAAGCGTGAAACATGCAAGTTTGTACGTGTACACTCCGTCACATTACGGTGTTTATATCTCTGCACGTACATGCTACCGTTAATCAAGATTGATTTCCGCCAAATCCCATTTAATGTCGTTCTCACGCGTTCAAATTAAAGTCGATGCTTGGCCGTACGGATTTCCCATTACTGTAAATGAAGAAGCGCGACAGTTTGTCTAGACAAAGTTGAATATTTCACGCTTGAACAAATACCGAAAAATTGAGCCGTTCAATACGCTTTGTTAGAAAGGGAATTGGCGCAACGAAAAATGTTGATCAAAATAAGGATTGTGATGCTGGAATAATTTTAACAATTTAATCATGTTGAGTGTTGAAAACATGTGCTTGTGTCAAAAGTCATGAATTTTGATGATTTTCCCTGCGTAAAATTGAAAAAAAGAGCAACTTCTCCACAGACCACTCATTCATTTGGTCGATTTCATTTCACGCTTTTTAAGACTTCTCATTTTAAGGATTCTCGCTTTTTTAAAGATTCCCGCTTAAAAAGATTCCTCGTTTTAAAGATTCCCGCTTTGAAAGAATCCCCATTTTAAAGACTCCCGCTTTTAAAGATTCCTCACCATTTTAAAGATTTTCCATTCCCCATTCCCCCATTCCCCATTCCCCATTCCCCATTCCTTATTCTTCATTCCCCATTCTCATTTCCTCACTCTCCATTCCTCATTCTCTATTCCCCATTCAACCCATTCCCCATTCCTCATTTTCCTTTCCCCATTCCCCATTCCCCATTCCTCATTCTCCATTCCCCCATTCCTCATTCTCCCATTCCCCATTTCTTATTCTTGATTCCGCATTCTTCATTTTCCATTCCTCATTCTCCATTCCCCATTCCCCATTCTTCGTTCTCCATTCTCCATTCCCCATTCCCCATTCCCCATTCCCCATTCTTCGTTCTCCATTCTCCATTCCTCATTCTCCCATTCTCCTATTCCCCATTCCCCATTCCCCACTCCCCATTCTCCATTCTCTATTCTCCATTCTCTATTCTCCATTCTCATTCTCCATTCCCCACTCCCCATTCCCATTCACCTTCCCATTCACCATTCCCATTCACCATTCCCATTCACCTTCCCCATTCACCATTCCCATTCACCATTCCCATTCACCATTCCCATTCACCATTCCCATTCACCATTCCCATTCACCATTCCCATTCACCATTCCCATTCACCATTCCCATTCACCATTCCCATTCACCATTCCCATTCACCATTCCCATTCACCATTCCCATTCACCATTCCCATTCACCATTCCCATTCACCATTCCCATTCACCATTCCCATTCACCATTCCCATTCACCATTCCCATTCACCATTCCCATTCACCATTCCCATTCACCATCCCCATTCACCATCCCCATTCACCATTCACCATTCCCATTCCCCATTCCCCATCCTCGCATTCCTCATTCTCCCATTCCCCGTTCCTTGTTTTAAAGATAGCCAATTGGTGGTGGCATCCATGTAGATTTGACGTGGCAGGGATGGGATTTTTGGCCTCCCCTCGAAATATGTAAATCAGACGCATTCTCCTTGCGAACTGATCAAAGTCACACATAAGTTGCTGTCTGATCTATTTTTGTTTTGTAGCGGGTGTTGGAATGAATTTAAGCCCTTTTCCCAGTAAATGAATCTGGTCGTTTGTAAGTTCTTTATTTGAGAGGTTTTTATGTGCGTTTTGTTCGCCTCTAGTTTGAAAGTTGAACGTGTTTGGCAAGTAGGCATTTATAGATTATGCTAGTAAAAGTGGCATATTATGCTAGTAGCATTGCTTTTTTTTTGGCCAAATTATGCTAACGTTATGATCTTTTTTCCAAATTATGCCACCGTTTTTTTAAATTATGCTCTTTGAAAAATGCAAATAAGTCCAAAATATATATTTCTTAACTAGAAGCCGTTCGTCTACAGGAAAGAAACGCAACAAATCCACAATGAATTTTAAATAAACACGTGGTTCAGGTTAGACCCGGGCTCAGTGCTTCACAGTGAACTACAAATGCTACTAGTTTAACTAAAACTTTAAATATCGATTAAGGTCACCAAGTGCTTGGGACTAGAGACAAAAAATTATCAAATAATGGCATCAAAAATGATCTGATAATTATCAAAATGCGCAAATTATGCTAACATTGCTACTTGGCAGAAATTATGCCAGTTTGCTCGATTTATGCCAAAAATTATGCTAGCATAATCTATAAATGCCTATTGGCAAGACCACGGTTTCGATCCTAATCTTGTGGATCTCGTCAGTTGCCGATTCACTGAATAGACTGTTGCACCCGTACGCAATACAATGTCTAACCATGACGAAAACACGCTGTATCCTTAAGAAAATGAATAAAAATGCCTCCAAACGTAGCCGTTTGCTTCGATTTTACTTGAAAGTTTTACCTGTGCGACCTGATAGCCTCGTTTCGAAACTTCTAAGTCCGCTTAGCTCTCGTACAGTGGGCGTAAATGCGATAAGAGCTATTCTAAAATTACTTCAGAAGGCTTCCAGGTTTGACTAGTTACTTTATCTTCTGCAATTTTACTAACGGAGGGGGGCATTGGGGATTAAGGTGGTGCGGTTTCAGGGCTGACCTCTTCTTTAGAGCGGTATTGCGGTGAAGAACAACTCGCATTGCGGTGTTGCGGTGATCTCAAACCTTACGGTGTGCGATGTTTGTAATTTCAGACCGACGGTGTTCGGTGAAATATATCATTTTGGTTTTGCAGTTTATCCTTTAACCCTTTTTAAAACTATAATTTGATAACCCATGGTCAATTGTCGAGCAAAATAAGGACTACATCCGAGTTAATCTTTCATAAACATTAGCTCATTAACCCCAGGCCGTGTTCGTCATTGTTTTGCTTGATCTTTGGACCACTACCGCACGCAATATCGGCCAGCAAAGACCAGCGCGTGGTAAAGACAAATGAAACCAGATGAGGTAAATTCTTTGTTTGTTACCCTCCTTACGCCCTTGGTCAATTCTCTTACCCAGGGCTTTCGGCGACTCTTTTGGGTAGCCCTGGGTAGGAGTGAAACAAAAACATGGCGGCAGGTTCTGTGGAATCTACGTTGCCTTTCATTTCTCGTCGATCTCCTGTTATTTCCCTTTATGGAGCGGTTGCTTCAAGTCAACCACTAGCAACAGACGCAGGATTACAGATTTTGCGAGCTGGTGGAAATGCAGCCGACGCAGCAGTCGCTGTTGCCGCCTGTTTGAATGTGACGGAACCTTGCAGCACTGGTATAGGAGGAGATGCGTTCGGTTTATTTTATGACGCGAAAAAGAAAATTGTCAAAGGAATCAATGGGAGGTATTGATGTATACAATAACTCATATTCTAAAGGTTCCTAAAGACTATTAGACCAGGAAAAAGCCAAGATCCAATATTTTGTTTCAGATGTGAAAAGTGGGCAAGTACAGTGAAAATGGCATGCACGCGCAAATCATATGAGCTGTACCGCCTAGGTGCTGTCTATATTCTTTTCTGATCGTCACCGAAACAGGATAATTAAATTAAGCGCTATGGTTATGTAGATACTCCTTAAAAATATTGGAGAGAGTCAGATGTCGAACTCTAGAGATGACCAATTTTATATTTGTTCCTTTTCCGCCAGGCTCACTACCTAATCTGCCCCATTTAACCTACCCCCTGAAAATACTCTTGTTGTATACATGCGAAAGACACAGGATAAACAGGGCACTTTCTGGTAGTAACTTAAAGCAATTGTTTGATCATTTAGTCTGACTTTTACATTGCAAAAGGTAATAATGTAGAAGGCAGATTGTAGCCTGTACATCAATTTCTGTATCTGTGTAAAAATCCCCTCAAATTTTTTATGTAGTATGTTACCACTTTGTTCCCTGAAAATAAGGTGCTATTGTAGAGAAAAAAAAAGTGGGAGTTCCCCTCTGACTTTCCACCCTCCTGTCCTCAACTGTGCAACCAGTATATATGTTGTGGTTCAATTTTATCTTTGGTTCAAATTTTATTTTCCTTTGTTTCAAAGTCATTATCATACATTAACATGACCGAGAACAAAGGAAAATAAAATTTGAACCAAGTATAGAATTGAACTACAACATATACATGATCATGTACAGGTGTTTAGGCTCTATTCCATAATTATATGAAAACAAAGACAATGATATTTTTACCATAGTTGATAAATTTTCCCACTCTTAAATAGTAATGTTAATGATAATAATATAATAATGATTAAGGTCCGGTAATACGGGCGACATTTTTCTTCAACTTGTCTTGCAACATTGTTGCATTGCAAGTCGAAACCCTTTGTTGCGCTTATTACCACGTTTGTGACCAACTTGTCTCGCAACAAAATTGGACTAAATATAGTGTTGCAAATTCGTGGAATCCTGTGCGTATGATTGGTCAGTCGTATATAAACAAAGATGGCGGCTGCTGAACTCTTCCTTTGTCAGAAGAGAGGGCTTGCAACTCTCTGTTTGGGCCTTTTGCTTGATAAAGACGAGGAAAGGCCTCGAAAATGAAATTGGAAAATTTACATGCGACAATGGATTTCCCAGAGAGAGAATTCAGGCGTTTTTCACCAGCTAATTAGAGAGCTTGAAGTGGGGGATGTTGTGGCATACAAAGAGCTTTTCGGTATGACAAAGGAGCAATTTTCCTTTCTGTTGGGAAAAGTATCCCCACTGATCCAAAAGAAAGAGCAGCCATCACCCATCAATTCTGTCCAGGCGACAAAACAGCCAGTTGAATGCCTAGCTGTAACGTTATGGTATTTGGCAATGGGAGAAACTTATCATTCCCTCGAGTACTCGTTCAGAATTTCACGCCAAACAATTTCTTCAATCATGTCAGAAACAAGCCGTGCCCTGTACAAGGTAAGCAGGTCTTAAAATTGTTGATTTATTTATATAACAGCGTCCAAATTAACATACTTGACATACATTTTAATTTCCTATACTATAGGTACTTGCTCCAGAATATCTAAAAGTACCAAACTCAGAAAGTGAGTGGGACGCAGTGGCAGACAAATTCGAGGCAAGATGGATTTTTCCAAATGGTATCGTCGCTATAGACGGAAAACGTGCTATTGAGTCTACTTTGCGCAACACGTTGCCTCAACTTGCAGCACTATATTTTGTTGCGAGACAAGTTGGTCACGAATGTGGTAATATGTGCAACAAAGGGTTTCAACTTGCATTGCAACAATGTTGCAAGACAAGTTGAAGAAAAATGTTGCCCGTATTACCGGACCTTTACTCATAAATCTTTTTCTTTTTTTGTTTGCTGTTCATTTCATGGTTTTTAAGTGGACGGGCATCGTCCAACTTGACGTTAGATTCCCTGAAAAGAGCAGGTGTTGTGAAGCCAGAGGATGATCATTTGCCTTACACTTCTGCCCACTGTGTCACTGTCCCTGGGGCTGCCGCTGCTTGGTGCGACACAGTGGAACAGTTTGGAAGTGGAGAGGTACTTGTAATGGGTACATGTAATGTCATGTTCAAATTGTATTGACCTAGTAGGTGTTCCTTTTCACTCAAGAGCAAGACATCAAACTATTAGATTGATTCCTCTTAGCATTTCAGATCAGTTGGCTCATATATAGTCGAAAAATTCAAAACTGGGGAATAAGCTGTTGGGAAACACCTTCACTAAGACTGCAATTTGTTTTTTTGTTTTTTTTTTTTTTGTTCTTCCTATTGAAATGTTATTCACCAAGCAATTTTCATCATGTCAGTCAATGACTGGGAAGGTATCAAATTAAATTTCAGTATCATGAAGAATTAATTTATAGTTGAACTTGTGTTAAATTTCCTTCAAGAGAAACCCAGGTTGTGGAAGAACAGTGAACCCAATGCAGTTAAGCTATTTATTTACAACTGCACTCACACATTTCTTTTGTTCATTGTCATTTTTAGTTATCTATGAAAAATATTTTACAACCAGCAATTGACTTAGCAAAAGAAGGATTCCCTGTCCACCAAGTTGCTGCATATTTCTGGAATAAATGTGGGTCGTGCCTCCAAGTTCCAACAAATAAACATGGATGTGATATGTTGCTAAATGGACATCCTCCTAAAGCAGGTGATGTCATGGTGATGCCACACTTAGCTGCAACATTTGAGGTAACCTTTCCGCACAAACCCAGTCAACTAAGAGGACCACCTCTCTACTTGTGAAAGGCTAATTCTTTTCCACAGTTATTTAACGTTAGTTCTTTCCATTGTAATAACATAACTTACAAAGGGTAGCCAAGGGAGGGGGGTCCTGACCACTTTTTGCATCCAAATTTTAGAGAAATTGGCTTGTCATACGTACTTTAAACAGCATTTCATGTGTCACATATTTGAAAGCAAAAATCTCATATCTGTCCATACATTGCCTTTCTGTAAAATTCATGCTGCACATTTTGGGCTTAACCATGGTTCAGGTTTAAACCCTTCATCACACTCTTAACAGATACTAACTAATGAACTGCTTCAAGTATTTACATTGATCAAATAGTTAACCTTGACTAATGCAGTCTTTTTTACCTCAGGTCTTGCAAATGAATTACCCCCCCCAAAAAAAATGAAAGCTCTTGGCAAACTTTACTTGCCTAGTTTTTTAAAAACTTAAAAGCACACTGAGTGCCCTCAAAATGTGCACATTATTTTCATGATATAATTTTTTTTTTTTCATTTTTTTAGTACATAGTGCACTGTGGGGATGGTGGGAGAGCTGCTAGGGAGCTAGTGCTGTAAAATCATTCCAACTGGCAACAGAACTAGGAATTAGACTTGTGGAAGGGGGAAGTAGGAGGAGGCGCTAAGGGAGTCAGTTATGTGCATTATTCTCAGGTACATATCAATTTCCAGTGACCCCGTGCTGTCCTTTTGGTATTCCTTTATGAGAGGAATGACTGAGTGCATTTGCTCATAAACAGTAGATTCAGTTTGTACTACCACTGTAGACTGGATGACCACTGTAAATTGATATTTTGTAGGAATTAGGTTCAAAAGGGAAGGATAGTTTTTATAAAGGACGTATAGCCAAAGCAATAGTTGATGTTATACAAGAGCATGGTGGATTGTTATCCCTTGAAGACTTAGAGCAACATCACAGCACCTTTGATGAACCAATAAAGACTTCCTACCATGGGATAAATGTTTGGGAAATGCCTCCAAATGGACAGGGAATCACTGCACTACTGGCCCTGAACATACTGGAGGGATTTGACATCCAAGGTTAGATATCTTGAAAATTTACTGGAACTGAAAAAGAAAATCTCACACCTGTGGAAGCACAGGTATTCCACCATAGGATATGTGTTCATAATACTTGATTGTAACAGTACCGTTAACTTGTGGCATTTTTTTTAGTAATATGGGAAGAAGTGAGAGTACTAGCATAATTTGTGGCAGTAGGAGTAATATTAGCAGTAGGAGTAATATTAGCCGTAGCTGTTTATATTTTGGAGTAATAACAGCAAATTTTAGTATCAGTTAGTAATAACAGTTGCAGATTGGTACAAACTTAACCTTTTAACCCGTAAGAGTGACCAGCATCTCATTTCTCCTTACAATATCAACCCAGGATCATGCATTAAGCTCATGAGAATAAAGGAAATGATCACCAACTAAAGAAACTCCTAATTGTTTTAAATTATGATAATAATAATTTGATAATCATTTATTTATATTGCGCGTGTTACATAATTATGCAGATACTCACACGCGCATTACAGTATAATAATCTTACAGTACAGTGTTTACAATCATTGCAATCATCACAGTCATTACAATCCTGATTATTGAATGACTTTGTATAGTATTTACAATCTTGACAATCTTAATAGTCATTAAAATCTCTACAAACGTGATATTATTAAAACTATGGTATTTATAATTATTACAATCTTTATAAATATTAAAATCTTAACTGTCATAATATTCATGATTTGACCGATGATATTTAAAGCAGATAGGCTTTCCCAAACAGGTGAGTTTTGAGAAGACGCTTTAAAATATGTACAGTATTGGCATAACGTATGTCTCTCGGTAGCTCGTTCCACATTTTAGGCCCTGCATATTTAAATGAGCGGTCACCTAATGTGATACGACTCTTAAAAGAAGGATTACTCACTAAAAGTGTATCATCAGAGCTTCTGAGATTGTATCTTGAGGCTGGTTTCAGTTTTACAAGTTCAGATATATAAGGGGGAGCGCTACCGTTGAGGGCTTTATATACAAAAAGAAGAATTTTAAACTGGATTCTATAGTCAATGTGTAGCCAATGGAGCCTGTACAGTGATGGGGTGATGTGTTCGAAACGACCTACATTGCAGATTAGGCGAGCGGCCTAATTATCAAACAAATTCTTCTTGTCAGCACCTTAGAAAATGTATGGAAAACAGTAGGGAGAATATGCATACTGATGGTCGAGTGGAAAGGATTAAGCAGTGACGATAGTAGAAATGGTCACAACAAACATGATAGTAAGAGTTAAATAGCAGTGGCAGCGTGGTTGGTGGAGTTAGAGATAGTACAATTGCCTTGCAGCAACTGCAGTAGACTAAGTGGCAGCAGGAGCAATACTCTAATGAAAACAACCGTGCATCGTTTCAATAACTGTCCAATGCACCGATGAGTTTAAAAGTCGTTGAACTGTTGAAATTCGTTCTTCCATTCCAGGTATGACACATAACTCCAGCGAGTATCTCCACACCTTGATTGAAGCTCTGTCATTAAGTTTTGCGGATACTTTGTGGTATAACGCCGACCCAAGTAAAGTTAAAGTACCCGTTAGTGGATTATTAAGTAAAGAATATGCAGCAAAACGTCGAACCCTTATCGCGCCGCACAGGTTAGTGTGTTAGTTGTTTGCCTCGTTCAAGTTTTTTTTCTTTTCACCAATCAAGGAATACGTAACACCCGAACACAATTAGTCAAACTCTGTCGTCTGTCGTTGTGGGTCTGCTGGCTCTGCTGGCTCTGCTGGCTCTGCTGGCTCTGCTGGCTCTGCTGGCTCTGCTGGCTCTGCTGGCTCTGCTGGCTCTGCTGGCTCTGCTGGCTCTGCTGGCTCTGCTGGCTCTGCTGGCTCTGCTGGCTCTGCTGGCTCTGCTGGCTCTGCTGGCTCTGCTGGCTCTGCTGGCTCTGCTGGCTCTGCTGGCTCTGCTGGCTCTGCTGGCTCTGCTGGCTCTGCTGGCTCTGCTGGCTCTGCTGGCTCTGCTGGCTCTGCTGGCTCTGCTGGCTCTGCTGGCTCTGCTGGCTCTGCTGGCTCTGCTGGCTCTGCTGGCTCTGCTGGCTCTGCTGGCTCTGCTGGCTCTGCTGGCTCTGCTGGCTCTGCTGGCTCTGCTGGCTCTGCTGGCTCAGCTGGCTCTGCTGGCTCTGCTGGCTCTGCTGGCTCAGCTGGCTCTGCTGGCTCTGCTGGCTCAGCTGGCTCTGCTGGCTCAGCTGGCTCTGCTGGCTCTGCTGGCTCTGCTGGCTCTGCTGGCTCTGCTGGCTCTGCTGGCTCTGCTGGCTCTGCTGGCTCTGCTGGCTCTGCTGGCTCTGCTGGCTCTGCTGGCTCTGCTGGCTCTGCTGGCTCTGCTGGCTCTGCTGGCTCTGCTGGCTCTGCTGGCTCTGCTGGCTCTGCTGGCTCAGCTGGCTCAGCTGGCTCAGCTGGCTCTGCTGGCTCTGCTGGCTCAGCTGGCTCTGCTGGCTCTGCTGGCTCAGCTGGCTCAGCTGGCTCAGCTGGCTCAGCTGGCTCTGCTGGCTCAGCTGGCTCTGCTGGCTCTGCTGGCTCAGCTGGCTCAGCTGGCTCAGCTGGCTCTGCTGGCTCTGCTGGCTCTGCTGGCTCTGCTGGCTCTGCTGGCTCTGCTGGCTCAGCTGGCTCTGCTGGCTCTGCCGGCTCTGCTGGGTAAGGGGAGGGAGTCAGGTAACTCTTGACGCAACTCCAAGCCTGTTTTGTTAATTGTGTTGTTTTTTTGTTTGTTTGTTTGTTTCATGTATATATATTTATTTTACAGAGCGTTAGGAAGCTATGAGCGAGGTTCGCCATTCAGTTGCAGTGACACTGTGTATTTCAGTGTTGTGGATGCTCAAGGTAATGCTTGTTCCTTCATCAACAGTAATTACCAAAGCTTTGGTACAGGCCTGGTTCCTGAAGGCTGTGGATTTACTCTTCATGTAAGTTCATTACACTTATATTCATTCGCGGATTGCTCGGCTTCTATCGACATATGTGCGTATGGTTGTCCGGTAGTAACTAATGTTCTCCAGATAGACATTGATGAGTGGTTGGAACCTGTTGATGTAAGTTCCCTTCATTAGTTTGAAACAAGTATACTACCTGTTAAGTATCACCTTTTATTATTCAACTACAATCCGTAAGGTACAAATAATGCCCGAGACGAGTACAATTATCACGCGGTATTTGTACAACTGAGAACCGGCAAGACAGGTTTTCTCGCATCGCGCAAGCGACGAATTGGATCGAAGTTACAAAAAAAAAATGGCGCGCAATTTAAATTATTTTTCTGACCTAACTATGTTCTGACGACGAAGAGTCGAATGGCTGTTATAATATTGATCTAAGTTTATTAGATAAATCGAACGAAGAAATGCAGTCGGACGACAATGAAAATTTATCATTTATTGAAGAAAATAAGAGCAGCAACGCGCCAATTTCGTTTCGCTTCACATTCTTCTGTCACGTTCTCCCCGTAAATGAAAATCCGCGAAATTCGCCCGAACTGAAATAACAATTTGGCGTGTCGGATAATCAATAACCCACTAGACGTTTTGGTGTGTCGTATCGCTGAATATTTTTACTCGTTATTTGTATTACCATCATTAGACTTTGACTATTCGTGGTATGTCTCACTTCTATGGTAAAATAATCATGACCGTGTGTATAAAGGTCGATCAACTATTGCAGTTAAAGTTGCTGGTGGTTTCTGCTTGTAATATTGTGTTTGTCCGTTTAATTTACCACATGTTTCAGATGTAGCACAACAAGCTTATTTGACTTATTTATTCCTGAAACGGTTACAATACTTTCGGGCGCAAATCCCGCGCACGTTCCTAGGAGGTGAATAGCAAGGATAGTAGGAGTTTGAGTAGCCAATCAGAGCGCGCTTTCAACGCTATCCCTGTAGTATATACTAAATCATATTCTTGGTGAGCAATACGCTCCAGCAAACAGTTATTAAAACCTATGGAAACTGCTATTTTTCGGTCAGGATGGCCCAGTTCATATAAAAATTGGCAAGAACCTTCACCTTTAGTCGCCTCATGCTACAGAAACTGAAGTAATTGAAGTCACAGGATTTTGAAAATTCATTGGTCCCAGTCAGTCATTATTTGTTAAAATGGAACGTAAAATTAGTTTACATCCTGGAATTAATTTTAAAATCTCTTGTTCCAGAATCGAGGCGCTAATTTTTCACTTCGTCCAGACCATCCAAATGTCCTTGAGCCAATGAAGAGGCCATACCACACCATCATCCCTGGTATGAGTACGCATGAGGATACTGGGGAGCTTTTTGCATGTTTTGGTGTCATGGGAGGCTTTATGCAGCCACAAGGACATGTGCAGGTGAGATGGGGCCGGACACATGAATGGTTTGTACTTATTGACTGAGTGGGAGGGCTGTAGGGAGAAATATTTGGCTCAAGGTTAAGAAATAATGACCGAATGCAGCGGGGTCGTTATGTCATAATCGAGGGTAAAATGTTCCCGTCTGCCCACCGGACTCGGTCATCAAGCTGTTCATCGTATGACCGCTGCTGACTTTTACTTTGTCTACTTCCTCTGTCACCTCTGGAACCAGCGCCTGCGTTCGTACGGATATTTTCATAAATGTTTTCTCGACAAAAGTGCGCGGGGCTGCACGGTCATGATAATACTGGTTCATAAATTTTCCTTTTTTCTTTACTTTCCTTTTTCTTTTCCGTAAAGGCAAGGTGTAAACTTTAGCTGTGTCCTTGTTTCAGGTCCTGCTTAATATGATCGACTTTGGGATGGACCCTCAACAAGCCTTGGACATGCCAAGATTTTGTATCCAGAGTGAAGGTCAGGGCCTTGGGTCCGTTTTCCTTGAGGACGGTATTTCCGGAAAAGTCGCCAAAGAGCTCAGTGAACTCGGACACAAAGTTGCATACCCAGTGTGTGGCCACAACAGGAGTGTTTTTGGACGGGGTCAAATAATTACTCGTAAGAAAGCACCTTGCAACAATGGACTTGAACGGGATGTTTACTGGTCTGGTTCTGATCCTAGAGCCGATGGATTAGCATGTGGATTGTAAACCGGCATAGCAACGGCTTGGGCTCTTCGTGGTGACGTAGAGCTAGGGTTTTAAAAGTGTGCGCAAGCTATTGGATCCAATCTACGACTGTGGAGGGGAAATCAAAGTCTTGATGATTATAAATTATATTGTTATATACCCAGACTTTCACTCAACAAAACGAGTACTGTGATTGGTTAAATATTGGTCACGTGCCCCTGGTCAAATTCAAATGTCTCCCGACCGGGATACAATTGTGTAGTTGTTGCCCGCGCGCTGAATGCAACACCATATTTTTGCCATATGATTGTTACCGGGAAAGTCTAAATATACAGCAAAGCACTTAATGTATGGTCCCACGGGAAACTAGTCTGTTTTGTTTTCTCTCGAGTCCTGATGTCAGAACTCTCAGGAAAACAAAACCAACTGTTTCCCTCGGGACCATACATAAAGTGTAAAATGATGCTAGGAAACCCATCGGCTTACTTAATTTCCATAGCTAATCACGCGTAATGAAATAAAGAACTGATCCGTTTTGACAAGAAGGGTTCTGAAGCAAAATTGCGAAGGTCTTATTCCTCCCAGAATGTACAATTAAAATGTGTTATTTTTGTATTCGTCAGGGAAAGCATTTCGCTGCATTACACTAAACGACCGCCAGTATGCTCCCATGAGTCGGCCTATGTGAGCTTACCACAGCCTTGGTGGGAATAGCGTTACATAAGTTTTATTATGTGCTGCCCTGACACAAATACGTGTGTTCACATAATAGTTTAAAGATATGTTGGCTTCTCACTAGTGGTTTGATCAAAAAAATTGAAATACAGTGTGAACAAAACAAAAGATTCAATTTGAATGCAATCACGTAACTTCAAAAACCTCGCAACATCATTAGGATGATTAACATGTGTCGATTTGCAAAATCACTGATTTTTTTCAAAACAGCATACAAATTTAAAACGTGTGTGATATGCTTCATGGCCGCTTAACGGGAGTAGAAACAATATAAAAACTTTTATTGGCACGGTCGCTTCATAGGTTTTTATTCGCAAGCTGATTGTATACCGATCGTAATTACGTAACTCTGGTAAGTGGGCGCTCTAAAGGAATAGAGTTAAACATGGATTCCATCATGCCCGGAAACAAATGATGTATGGGGAATAACGGCAATTAATTGTTTATATGATTCAAGTATTTAAAATGGGCAGAAAGGAGAATAATTACTTATTTGGGAAAGTGAACATGCATTTTTTATGTATTTTTGTATCATATGGCAGATCGGTGATTTTCAAATGTAGTCTTAACCGCAGATTGATTCTCGTTAAACGCCGTCTGCGAGTAATGCGTGCAGTTAACATCTCACTATAAATTATTAAAAATGACAATTTATAAGAATTGTATGAAGAAACATTAGAATGATCCCGCGAATGGTTTGTGGCATAAAAAAAAAAAAAAAAAAAACCCTCTCGTTATGGTTTTAGAGAGGGTTTGTTTCTGTTTTGGAATTTTATTTTGCGAATTAGTGATTTTTTTGTGTTTCGGCGAAACAAATTTTCAAGTTTGCGGATTTAAAAAGGACAGTGTTTTATTGGATGAAGGTAGGACAATTCTGCAACGTTTGTTTAGCGGAATTTTCCTCAGTTTTTATTTGCTTGAACTTGTTTTTGCAAATTAAGGAAGATGTACGGCAGAATTCACGAAATATTGAACACAATACATTTTCTTGTACGCGGCACCTTCACTTTTAATCTTTACCTTCATTTCTAGCGCTCAATTCGCAATACTGGAATCAGTGTTTGATTAAACTTGTCAATTTTCTTAATTAATGTGAATAGTAATTTTTCCATTAGTAGTTATTAATCGCGTTTTTACAAATTATCCAACGCCCAAACGAATCTGTTTATTTTAAAGAACCTTCTTTATCTCTTCCACGGGTTGAAAGGTTTTTTCGAGTGGGCCCACGGATCCGGGATCCGTCGGCCCACTCGACAAACAAAATGGAGAAATGAGGTTGCAACTATTTTTGAAAGCAAAAAAAAAATTGGACTTGTACTGAATACAATGAAATATTAAGTTGAACACCCCGCCGATCTATAGCAATTTTTGTCTGCTTTTAACTACCTTTGCATTAGTAAGTGTATGTTTTGACTTAATGGGATTTTTCCATTTGCCTTACTTTTGTTTTACCGAGGTATTTTTATCATGATAACACGGCACCAATCAATTGCGCAGGTTTTTCTTTTTTAAGGATGTGGACCAAACAGTAATAGGCACGCGAAAGACAGAGTCCGACTCTAGTTCAGATAACAGCCACACGACGGAAGATCTTGTTTATTGGAAGTTCGATGTTAAATCGTGAGTAAAACACCAAAGATAAAGATGCCATTGACGACCACACTTGTCTTCCAAGTATTATTCGGAGTGTCGATAGCATTAAGTCTGTTTGGTAACACGCTGGTTATCTCAGTTGTCTCATCTCACCGCAGATTGCAGACTCCTATGAACTGCTTGTTAGCCAATCTCGCCTTGGCTGATTTTCTCGTTGGATTTTTCTCTTTTCCAAGAACATTTCACGCTGGTCTTTATACACATCCCAGTGGATTAGCCGGTGATATCTTATGCAAGACATTAACAAACGGAAATTTCATTTACTTAGCAGCGGTAGCATCGATTTTAATTTTGGTGTTTATTGCTTGGGAAAGATATTTTGCTGTGATTCATCCGTTTAGCTCTCGCGGACGAATCAACGCCAGGAGACTCCGTCTGTTGGTAGCCGTCTCTTGGGTAGCTGCATTCAGCCTGGAGTTGATTCCGTTCTGGGTTGTTAATTTTGACGAGGAGAAGAAATTTTGCTTCTATAACTGGTCTGATACTCTTCGGAAAATCGATGTGTTCATTTGGTGTATTGTCCTCGGTTTAGTGCCACTTGGAGTCGAGGCCGGCCTCTATTCCAGTGTGGTTTATCGCCTATGGGGTAGAAACGTACAAACCGTGGATATTTCCAAGCGTTCTTTAATGCTTCAGAGGAAGAAATTGACAAAAGTTGTTCTATCCATAACCATTGTAAACTTTGCCTTATGTGTTCCACTCGATGTCTACTTCTTCGTGGAAAGTTTTGCAAGTAAGTCTGTGGCTGTGGACACAGGCTCTTGGTCACCACTCTTCAAATCAGTCGCTCACTTAATGTTAGTTTTAAATGCTGCGTGTAATCCAGTGATATACGCAGCACAAGATCGTAACTTTAGGCGATATATTTGGCGCTTTTTGAAGAAGATATGCGGTTGCAAAATACCTGCTCGCAACTTATTTTGAGCAGAAAATCAACGAGAGAACTGACTTCGTTTTAAGAATGGAAGGGATAGTCGATTATGGTTAAGAGGGAAAAGCGTTTCATTTTGGGAAGGAGGTTTCTATAGTGACTTTGTAGAGAAACAAAAACTTAATTACCACCGAGATGAAAGAGACAAAAGAGTATTTCTAACTGAATGGAACAAATTGAACTTGAAACCAATACTGGAGATTAGAACCAACTCAGGGCTCCCCAGTGAAAGCCGCTCTTCGTGAAAACTTTACTCTCCCTGAACTATACACTTAGTAGCCTCGCGGTAGGGCTATAGTATATGATGGACAACAGATCATGTCAGTCTGAGGGTTACAACTACCATAGTGGAGTTTTTCTCGTGCCCTCTACGAATGAGTTTCGGGTTTTCCCCTCTCTTGTATCGTGGTTTGTCTTCGACTACTCGTCAATTTCCATGTGGTCAGCCAGAAAAAAATTTATACACTGTCAGTTAACATTACGACTTGTTACATTGCATTGCTTATTTAATTGCATCATATTGCTTACTTTAGGCGTTCACTCTTTTAAAAACGCCCGAGTTTATTTAACAGCAGCCCAGAGAGATGCTAAATAAAGCAAGGAAAACGAGGATTATTTTAAAAGAGGGGCGGACACTCAGTCTCTATTTACAATTCTTGATTTAAGTGTAGACGCTCTGGAAGACAGCAAAACCTTTTATTCGTAGTTTATCGGATAAATGTAAAAAAAGAATTGTATTCGTGAATTTCACTGACTGCTTTGACGAGAAACACAGGGCCGTATTGCAATGAATATAGAATTTTTAAACCAGAGTGACTTTTCAAGTGGTTATATAAAATGTGTTGATGTGTAGTCTGTGTTGAAAAAGCCTCTAGCTGTAATGTTGGGCCGTTACCGATATGTTCACCGGTCATATACCGGATTATTTCCGTTCCTTACCGTCTTTAATGGTCATTTTAGAAATAGTAAATTGCGTTTAAAAGAACATAAATATAATATTAGCATATATATTCAAAAGCTTGTCTCGTCAAAGAACAACTGCTGTGTTGTGTACAACTGCACGTTGTTATGATCCTTCCTGTTTCCTTTGCCCATCATAACAATAAAATTTGCATAGTCAAATGTAGTAGTGCCTATAGGTAAGAAGTCCAAGAGTGTTCCTCACTTTGTCCTAAATCTGATTTCCTTGAGCTGAATATCTTTTACAGTTTCCATCGTTGGTTGATATCCCTTGTCCCTTGCAAGAGAAAAAGTCATGCTCCTTCAGCCATCCTAAAATTTTTCATTAAGACAAGAGACGTTTCAACTACCGTGAACGTCGACGTATTGTTGCTTTCCGCTTTTATATATTTTTTTTTTCTTTAGATTAATGCTCTTACTTAGCAGTTATAAATAAGAGGCGCCATTTGGTATACCCCGAAATAATTTTATAAAGTGCTTTTTATAAAGGTGCTGTATTGCCGAGCATTCCCTTTCCGGCCGCAGACATGTTTAGTCGTTGAGGTCCTCCATTTTTATCATGTGAATTATCGAAAGTCTTGTTTGATATTCTCGGAAAGCGAGTTCTTTCGTGTTCTCCTGGTAGCAATAATATAACGATGGCAACCACCAAACCAAGGAGAAAAAGACTTGAAGCAACTCGTTTTAACCAGCGTGAAGACATGAAAAAGCAACAATTTCTAAGACTCATCATGTGTTTGCCGTGGCCGTCTTTATTGTTAAAATACCAGTGTAAATATGAATTATTCAATAGAGTGGTGGCTTTTATTGTGTTATTTTGTCTGACGTATGTAAATTTTATAGAAAGCTTTATTTGAAATTGAGAAGGAATTCATCTTGTAAAACGACAAATACTGATCTGCCTTTTTAAACGACAAAGGTAGATAAGCTTTGTTGTTATTGTCGGTTAGGTGAATAAACAGATAATATTAATCATCAGTACTTGTCCCCAGAAGAAAGGCTTCCTTCGACAGTTTTCTTAAGGAAATATAGATAGAAGGAAAAAAATTTAAAAGAGTCTTGAGAAAAAATGTGTTTAATGTCCACATCGGCGAATTTTTTTTTCGAAAGGTCCTCGTATTTACGCCGGAGTGAAACATGAAATTCATCCATTAAGGGTTTGGCCGATTTTCTGGATAATTTTTGTTTCATATGCCGGCGTACTTCAAATAAATATTATGAGTTGAGTACTTTGATTCTTAAAACATGATATCATGTTAATTCGTCGAAAAACTTTGAGTTGGTGTGTTCACTTCGTATTATGAGTAGATTCGGACTCGAAATGAGAAACTTCTAGGTCGAAAGATAAATTTTAAAGTCAAAATTCGGGATTATCAATTTCAAAGTCAGAGATGTGGTGCCGAAACTGCCTACGGGCCATCTTATATGATCTAGGATCTTCTATAAGCCAAATTAGCTACTTGAACAGATGGCATGGAAGAAACTATCGAGATAGGCGCCTTTTTGGTGCCTTTTAATATTAAGACTTCTTTAGTGTTATCTTTTAGACGCGCGTTACTGGAGACGAATACAGGAGGAAGGCTTAGTAACCACTACAGTTCAAGATGGCGGCCAAAACTTCTAGAATAGAGATGGACGATAAATTGGATTTTTTATCCTCAAAGTTCGATCCATTGAAAGCCCTATACAACAGAAACCTTCAACCACCAATCCTTAATATAAAAGTATTCAATAATCTGGTAGAATATGCAGTTGCAATCAAAGAGGGAAAGACGAAGTCAACTACAGTATCCACGAGGAATAAAGCGCAAAGTGTGAAATCTTTAGCACCACATGCTGCCTCTAGAACGAAAAATCTTAAACCAGAGTACAAACCAGCTGAGAAGGAAGTTCTGCAAGAAAGACTTAAGGCTATTGCTGAGTCAAAAGCATGTACCGCCGAGGACAGAAAAACTGGGATGAAGATGGGTGGGCGATTAGAAGACACAAAACTGCGCGAATTTATGCTGGCCGAGGAAACCTTTAAAGCACAACAACGAAAGAAGAAACGGATGGATGTGATACAAAAAATGGAAGGTAAGGGTCGCTACGGCTGTTTTATGACTCTGACTTTTCTTTGTTTGGAACTTAGTAGATTTGTGGATAAATTTTGCTTAAGTGTTAGGGGAAATTCTTTGATATGAAGGTTAATGAGGTCATGTCCAGGGCAAGACTTAAGCAAATTTATAAGGGGTTTATTGTGGGCTGATAATGATATAATTCAGGATAGCATTGGGCAGAGTGATTTTAAAGAACTGTAGTGAAAGTGTGTTGTAGGTGGC
The DNA here is from genome assembly GCF_964205215.1 of Stylophora pistillata. Taxonomy (NCBI): domain Eukaryota; kingdom Metazoa; phylum Cnidaria; class Anthozoa; order Scleractinia; family Pocilloporidae; genus Stylophora; species Stylophora pistillata. Next base: position 20,908,650 of record NC_142528.1, on the reverse strand, counting down.
TAGGCAATAACAAATTCAAGTTATTGTCTACACATTCACCGTGATGACACTGAATAAAGGTTAAAATCTGTCCGATTCATCAATTCGTCAAGTAGATTCCATATATATACCGAGAAGTAGTTCATGATCATTTAAAGTCACTGATCACTTCAAAAGGTACCAGGTTATAGGGAAAAATAAGTTCCTTAGGGGCTTCTGGCATCAAAGCGCATTCCTTATGTTCTTACAATTTTTTACTACTTGTGTTGAACAAGATGAAAAGAAAAAAAGGTCTTTTGTTGTTAATGCATTATTTCCTCTAATACAGAGCAATTTGAATAGATTTCATTGTATAGAGTTAGGAAAAATTAGAAAATGCCAAGTTTCTTGCTTTGAAGCAAGATTGTCATGAGCTTGAGATTGAACAATGTAGAAAGGTATGTTCTTCTTGCAAAATATCTCAAACTTTTATCAGTGCAACAATAATTCCCAAAATGTTCAAATATTAGATTGATGAAATAACATGTCTTTCAAGTCAGCTTAAGTGTGATCAAACAGATTGATATGGTGCATGTAAAGTTTTGCAGCTCACTAGGTGGCAACAACCTTGCATGCTTGTCTGCTTTGTATATGGTACTAAGGGAACTTGAGGTAGAGAAGCCTCATATTAACATTGTCCAACCTTTTGAGCGAAGTGATCTGACACTGATGCACTCAACTAAAGTCCTTTATACCCACATTTCTTGGAGTCTGCTAATAACCCAAGCAGCTCACTCCACTAGAGCATGTCCCAGTGTCTTCAATACAAACTGAAAAGTAGTGTTTCTACTCTCCCAGGATGCGATGCTGTTTCATTGTTAGTTACTCCCCCCCCCCCCCCCAACCAGCTTTTCATCTGGTTTCCCTGACTGTTTGCTGCAGCCAGTAATACTGGGTGGAGAGAAGCTCTTCAAGAATTAAGTGTCTACTTACCAACCTATACACCCTCAACTTAGTCCTAATTGTGAACCCTTTAATACTTGTGTGACAGTTGTAAACCTGTTGCAATCTGTTCTACATTTTTCTCATGCCTCTAAGCACTCGTGCATAGTGTGTGTAAAAGGTATGACTGTTGTATGGTATTAGAGTGTAAAGAACCTTTCCTGAAAATTGTTAAAAGTAATGAGACCTACAATGGAATAGTAATTTTGAACACAGGAGTCGTGGTAGTCCTGTATCAACCATGCTTGGTCAGTTTTCATTATCGGTTTCCTTGGATAAGGATGACAATCCATAGATCTTGTCTCTTGTATCTTCTCTATACTGGTTTGCAGGGGACACCTAAGAACCCACATACTACACACAAAGAGTAGGGAACATAGCTCCTGGTGTTGTTGTCCAGCCTTGTTACTGTTTTTACAGGCCCCATGTAGTGCTTTCAATGAGATATGAAAGAGGTGGCTACCTCGGTACAGCACTGGCTGGAGAGTGACTTGAGCATGGTGACTGCGACTTGAGCGAGTGAAATATACCCAGGGACTCGCTACAGAATACCCACCAGAGCTCCGGCAGGTGCCAGGTCTTTTTGAAAGCACTGCCCATGTAAACGAGCTCTAAAAAAACAAAAAAAAAATTAACTTTAGTAGCTAACACAATTACTGGTAACCCAGTAGTTTACACTGTGGGCTGTAAACAAATAATTGAAATTGAACATAATATTGTTAAGAATCCCAACTAGCCGGAGGCAAACTAGTTGGCTATTTACAAGCATGGCTGAGGATTTGAACTCGGAGCTACTGTGAAACAAATCTAGGGAGTGGTCAGAGCGGGACTTGAACCCGGGAACGACGGATTGCGAGTCCGACACGCTGACCACTCGACCACAATGCCTCCACTAAAGCTTAACTGGGCTAGCTTGTCCAAACATTTCAAATAAATAAATGACATAAATATCCAACTATATTACAAAAGACCAATGTTTGCCTCCCGAGGCATGCATATACACAGAAACTCCCTTCACCCCTCTAGCAATATTGGTACATGTAAAAACCAGACAATTACCATGTCTTGCTATAGTTTACAAAGTGGATTACAACAGTGCTTGGGGGAAGGGGGGAAGGATTCAAATCTAGTGATATTGCATTAAGACTTTCAACCTCCTTTGTACATCTACAGTGTCCTTTGTACTGAGTTCTTTACTTGCATGGCCTTAATATTAAAGTTGTGTACTATATGTTTCAATTTACCCAAGTTAAATATTTTAGGTCCTATTTGTTCTGCTGTTTTTTTTTCTTTAATTATGTTTGTACTTATTTTCACTTTAAAATTATCAACACTTGTTCCTGCATTCAATTTCTTAAATTTTCCTAACTGAAAGGTATATTTCAAGGCCATTATATGAGTTTTCTGTTTACACAGATCTTAGGCAAGGACCTTTCAGAATACTTCACACTTGTCTTACTGAGAGGCGCAGAATACAAGTGTGGACAAGGAGATACAAAGGACTGCGCAGTGTTCTGGCTGGATACCTTGTTGCTTTTGATAAACACATGAATCTTGTGAGTACACAAGCAGCATAGAATGTTTTGCAATACAGTAGACTTTTGATAACTTGACCTTAACCCTTTCACCCCAGAGATCTCATTACTAATTCTCCTAACTGTCTGTCATGCAATTCATATTATGTTAGTTTGGAGAATTTGGTATTGTATAAACTATTATTTCCCTAAAGCGTTACAAAGACAAGATACCTTGTATTCAGTGTAACCTAACCTAGCGAGAACTGACTGACTGAACTGACGCGTTTTGTGTAGACAAAAAGAACAAATTCTTTTTTGCTCGTTACATTTTGACATACATTGTTCGAGTTGTCAAGAGTGAAACTATACAGAAATTGATCTTAAGGGCGAGAGCAATAGTTTCGAGATTCTGCCGGAAAAATGCCTCATGGTTAGCACCATGCAGAAATAACCGCCTCCCGGTTAGCTCAATTGGTATAGCGCCGGACTGTTGTGCGGGAGGTCGAGAGTTCAATTCCGGCCGGACCAACACTCAGGGTCTTTAAATAACTTATTAGAAATTGCTGCCTTTGTAATAATTTCTGCAAACGGTTAGACTTTCTAGTCTTCTCGGATAGGGACGATAAATGGAGGTCCCGTCTCACAACCCCTTAAATGTGATTTAAATTTGTGGGACGTTAAAGAACCCACACACTCCTCGAAAAGAGTAGGGCACGTAGTGCCCGGTGTTGTGGTCTATCTTTGTGCAGTGTCTATCCAGGGTGAATTGGGGGGAGGCGCGGTGCCTCGCATGGACCTTGTGTTCCGTTCGCATTAACCCTTCCGGGTCTAGTCACACCCGGTAAAGTCGTTAAAACTAAAACTAAAACTGAAAATGATAATGATAATGATAATAATCATCTTTATTTCTACCAAAATAAAGACCTATCTCAAGTTACATTCGTAATTTTGATCCACATTAGAAATATATAGACAAACAATATTCACGTCCATGGTGAATAACCACGACCTTCTCAACGTTACATTCTATTTGTTTGCAGTGCAAATCACTCATTGGGTTTCAGATAAATTTTCCCTTTTGCCAGGTATCTACAGTTGCTAAAAGATTTCACTTGATGCTTTTATAGGTTTGGTGCTGAAATATTTCTAAAGCTTTCTCCCTTTGATTTTCACTCTTCAATTTCACTCTTTAATTTCAGGCTCTGTTTGATGTGGATGAGGTTTACACCTTAGAAGAAAGAGTTGAAAGGCAAGAGTCTCCCGAAAAAACAAAGAAAAAGAAAAAGAGAATGAAGAAGACGGCAAATTCTCTGCTAGAAAATGAAATAACAGAAGAGATCATGAAAAGCGAATCTGCTGACAGAAACTCCTCTACAATGTTTGTTATTGATTTTCAGGCTGGTACGAAGACGTTCCTGCCTTGTACAAATGCCAAACCTTCTTCCAATTGTAGTAAATCCACCTGCAGCAATACAGTTGAATCGGTTTGCGATGTTTCTAAAGATGCTTTTGAAGATTCTTCGTCACCATCAGCAAAAGCCCTGAGTACAGCTTTACAAACTCCTTTCTTTCATCCTGTGGATCATGCTCACCAATCTCCTCTCACAACTGATGATGAAAATTCTGCAAGTAAAGAGTCTGAGGATCTAAAAGATTCTAAAGGAAGCGATAATTCAGTATCAAAAAATAAGTCTGATTTTCAAACGATAAAAACCCCAACGAGAGGTGTAAGTGTCTGTGTCAATGGTAACGGAAAGAACGTTCAGATTGGTAACGAGAAAGAACCCACGCAGACACACAATTTTGAATTCATGACAGAAATGAGTGGGGAGACAGTAAAGGAAGAACGGCCTTTACATTGTACCCATGGAGAGAAACGAATCGAAAGGACTGAAAACGCTAATGGATCTAATATTCTGCAAGGAGAGACCCATTATCTCGAGGTTCATGCTAGAAACTTAACAAAATTGGAGCTTTGCGGAAGTCTCGAAACAGCCCACTGTGGTGAAGCATCAGTACCATTTGTGGAAGATAAGGACTGTGGTGCTATTATTGTACGTGACTCTCGCCTTGTGGATAATGACACCATTTTACTTCGTCGGGAAAATAATGTGAAACACGACAAAGAGCAAATTGAACGAGCTGTGGCTGAAAGAAATTCTCCTATGACACTCTTGGAGTGCTTTGAATCAGGGGAAACTGAAGAGAATGTAGAGAAACTACAGGGGTCCATCGAATGTGTACCACTCTCCTCAAAGAAAGTTGATGATTTTATTGGTTCAGTTAGCAGGGACTCGACTGTAGATATTTCATCTTGTCTGAGCACACGTGAACCAGGTTTGCCGTCTGTAAACGAAACTTGTGGAGCAACGAAAGCGACAGCAGAAAAAGGGAACAATGCAGAGGCAGTGCACGAACAGGAGGAAAGTGTCTTCGCCGACGAGAAATTCCAAAATAGAAATATCATACTTGCTTTAGATAGTATCATTCAATTGGAGAGTGAAAGTAAAGACTTGGAAGAGGTTAGTCGTGATGATTGGACAGGTCCTCTTGGGCAGATTTCAAGTGGAACAGAAACTGATGAAAGTTTGTATATGGATTACAAAGATACGGTGAATTGTCAAAATATTGAAAAAGGAAATCCGGTCAACTTCAAAGGTAATGAGCGGTCTACAGTGAATAAAGCACCAGAAGGGTTTAGAAGAACAGAAAGTAACTTTGCATTAAGGTCAGCCCGTCTTCTCGTGGCAAATGAAGATACACAAGAGACGACTTCGCACTTTATTCGTGGGGATTGTCATGTTAGCGAGACATGTTTCACAAGTCAATCCGTGTGCATCACCACTACCGAGGCAACTACATGTAAGGAGATACCAGCATTCTCGTCTTTTTCTTCCTCTCTTATCTACTCCGATCGAGACTTCCAGCCAAAAGAAAGCATATGTAGGACTAGATTGGATAGTGTAAGCGAGACTGGAAGTATCCTCCAGAATGCGGTAGTAAAAGCCACTCAGCCAGGACCTTTGAAAGCGGACGGTGAATATGATCTTGAAGCCAAAAAGGATGAACGCCCATCCCTCATGTTTTTAAATCCATCTGATTCCACTATAGGGGAATTCTCAGATTCACAAGAAAATCGATGCAATCTTAGGTCTTCTACCGTGGATAGTAGAGGGGACCCTATTTCTCCCGCTACTTGTGTTGTGGTTAGTACCGAAGAGGAAAAGATTGACAAGGAACTAGAGCCAGAAACTGTCTCTAACGCCACTTCAGAGTTTTGGAAGACTGACCATCTGAAATCCAGTGGCAAAGGTCCGTCTCTACAATGTGGAGCAAAGCTTGATCAAAGAAAAAAGGAGGAAGGAGTTTCGTTCGCAAAGAAAACGAATGAATTTAAGGAGATTGAAGATAAGGAGGAAGGTGAAATTACTTCCGAGGAAGGTGAAATTACTTCCGAGGAAGAAGGCGCTTTAGAGGCTCAAAAGCAGAATGAAGAAGATAAAGAAGAAGGTGAACTTTCTTCGTCTGACTCCGATGTAGAGATTGCTATCAAAGCCTCTTCACGGGGAACCCAACAAGAGACAGCCCGTCACAAAAATGAAGTAGGGGAAGGCAAAAATAAATTCAGAAGGAAAGAAAAAGAGTTGTGTTTGATAAGGGGCCAGTTGACGGCTGAATTACGTGAGAAATCGTTTAAGGAAAAGTCCAGACAACCTGGAAATTCAGGACATGAGGGAAGAGCTTCTTTGTCTTCTGCTAAAACGTCCGATTTGCGAGCAAAGTTAAGTCAAATGAGGAAAAAGCGATCACTTTTGAGCAGCGGGTCTTCAGGTAGTAACACTAAAGCTCATGATTACAGTCTTCGTGGAACACAATCGGCTGCAAAACAAGAAAAAGTTAAACAAGATGGTTTGAACGCTCTAAATAAAGCGAACAAGAAGGATATTAAACTAATGGGGTCTTCTCAGACAAAGAGGGAACATACAGACAACCCTTTACGAGGAAGCGGGTCTTCTCCTGATTGTAACCCTCTGAGTAATGACAGAAGGAGCAAAGTAAAAGGAAGCACTGAAACAGCGATAGCACGAAGTAGTAGATCTCATCAGGAAGTTGATGATATAAAAAGGAAAATGAGAAGCACAAACTCAAGACGCAAAACTGAGGGTCGTTCTCAGAGCTCCCACTTCAAGTCGAATAAAACTGATCCAAACTCTACTCCTCACATTGAGTCAAAATGCAAGGAAAACAAAGGTAGTTCAGGTAGTGTTGAAAGTCATCGAACAATAGTGAAGGCGAGAAAACCGTCAATCATTCATGGCACGTTAATAGTGAAGAATAGCTACAGTAGTGAAGACAAGAAATTAGCGAAAGATTCTGAAATGGTAGTAGGGCAGAAAATGAAAGCAAGCGCGAGCTCGCAAGTATCGGTGTCTGGAAGTTTACCTAAACGCGTTACGATTGAGAATTCGAAGAATGAGGGCTCAGCTGGGAAGTGCACTCTTCGAAACAGCGATTTAAGTGATCACTTATCTGATTCACGTGATGAGAGAAGCTTGGGACGTCATTCGGAGAGTGAAACAACATCGACTCATGCCAAGGGCAGTAGTGAAAGTGACATCGACGGCCGTAGGAAGACAAGATCACTAGCATTAAAGTCACAACTCAAAGAGCAAAGTAAGTCAAGGGGTAACCTTAAAGTGACAGATGAGTCAAAAGAAGTGGTAGCTAATGCTGAGAAACAGCAGGCGCACAGAAAAAAAGGGGTATTAAAACAGGCTAAGACCACAGTCAAGGTTTCTCCACGAAATGCGTCTAGAAAGGTTGTTAAAAATGCGAATGCGAACGTTACTTCTAAAACCAAAAGGCAACCTGAACAAAGCGAGATAGGAGGCACTAGGAAGCGAAGGAGAGCTGGCAGTGAAACAGTATTGCAGCAGGTAAAGAAATTGCGTCTTGAACCGGAAGACAAAGATCCTCCAAAATTACCTGAAGATGCTTCAACATTTGAGATTCCCCGATCTAATTTGAAACGTGGCGAAAATGGTACTAAGATCGAAAATCAAAGACCTACTTGCAAGAACAGTCATTCTGAAATAAGAATGGATGGACATGACGACCTTGAAAGAACGAAAACCCTGACATATAAAGATGGCTCTCAGAAAAACACTAATAGACTGCACAGCCCTCAGCTTAAAACAGTTATAGTAGGTGGTAACAAATGTTTAGTGTACAAACATCGTCATGTTAACCAGTTGTTTCTCAGAGGAGATAACGTTGTCATGGTAGCTTACGCAAAGTGATGCAGACGATTGGCTTTTACCTTAAAATGGAAGAAAATTTATGAAATAGGCTTAAATCAATTGTGAATCTAAATTTCGCCCAGGTAATAAATTGTGTTACCTGATACATCTTTAACATAGAAGGCAACGATAACGTACGCATATAATTTTTTTCACTGTGAGGAGAGGTGAATGATTGGGCAACGCAGCAGATTGCACGTTTATGTTAAGGACCTAAGTTTGCACAATGTTCAGTGGCATTAAACCCGTCGCAACTTGTTAACACAGAAACAGGGAGTTTCCAACATAAAAAGCAGCACTGTAGTTTTCGTTGTAGATTTTTGCTGGCTTTCCCAATCCTTCACCTCACCAAGAAAACCCACACTCTTAATTGTGCGCATAAACTGAATGAACATACGTTTCTAACCAAGTCAGGATTATTTGACACACAGCCAGTGTAAAACTATTAAAAGGGTCGACAGCTTGAGAACGGGATGAATTTACAAGAGAATACTAATTTGAAGTGTTTCAGCAAAAGGGTTACCCCAACTCATAAAAAAATTTGCCATATTGGCCGGATATAGTGAGCATCTGCTATTGTAACGTGAAACAAAGGTCTTTGCCAGCTATTTATTGATTTCGTATTTATTTGCAGAGTCTGAAAGGAAACAGATCAAACGTTTATCTCAGTATCAACAGTAACAAGTAGAAAGTATTACACTTTTACATCGAAAATATTAAACGCTAGAGAAGTAACTGTGCTGCTAAGCCACTTGGTTTGATTCAACTACACACGGTAATCTTGCACAATATCAACGAATCCATTGAATAGATAAAGATTTTATTCATTGTCACAAGCGTCGAGCGAAGAACAGGAAAAAAATCCGAGTCACCCGCGAGGAATCGAAATCGAAGTCGGCAATACCTTTTCGTTGTTTCGGAAGATCGGGGGGGGGGGGGGATTGACGAGTAAAGAAACGATATGAGTGGCACTATACCAAGGCAGGTGTCCAGCTCCTTTGTCTCAAGTGAGATAAGTTTCTTTTTTTACCTGGGACTTTCTCTGGGATGGACTGAGCCCATTCCGTAGACTACAGCATTCCGAAGAAGATACGTGTTTTTGCTTTGTTACGCTCAGTAAGTCAACTACAATCTTTTCTGATGCACTCTATGGTTCGCGCAGTTGCAGATCGTGCCTTTTGCTATCTTTACACTGAGTCATGCTATCCTGATCGAATCATATTTAAATTTAAGTGATTTTCTGAGGTGGAAACAACAATGAATCAACCTTTCTAAAAGATTTAGACGTCCGATCACAACTTAACACGCTCTATTTGATAAGAATAAGGTTATGTTTCCAAAAGAAGTAATTTTTGTTTGAAATCAGACACGGCTGACACGGAGTACTGCTGACGGTAATATACACTATGAACAATGCTTCCAAACCGAACTTTGTGATGGCAGTCCAAAGAATCTCTTGTTTCCAGACGTAATTGGTCCATGCAGTAAGCATGTTTGGTGATTAACCTCTTTCAGGGTCTAGTGAATACGGTGCGTTGATGGGTACGAAGTTCTTGGAACTATGAATTCGTGGCAAAAAAATAATAAATGAAATGTATTTTTAGGACACTTAGATTATTAGGTGCATCTGAATAGTTATGCATAGCTACATACAAGAGGGAAAGTGTAAGTTTAATCCATTTAATCCCATGGAAGGCCGGAGATTAGCGTTCCACAAATTGTAAGATGATGTTATCAGAAAGTGCATCCAGTGATCAGCAGTTACATCCAGCTGATGAAACTAGCGCGTGAGTTGAGATATGCTAATGACATATTTAATTGCTGTGGAGAAATCTGGGGGATCATATTTGACAATTTCATCTTCCTGTTTAAACACGTCTGTTAACGGGAAAATGATTGCGTAGATTTCAAAGCACTTCCTGTGTCCTTCACCCTTCAATTAAAATGCTTGGTGCTTCAATGTGAAGAGTACATTTGACAATTTAATCTTCCTGTCTACACACGTCGGCTAACGGGATGATGGTTTCCTTAATTCCAGAGCACTTGTTGTGTCCATCGCCCTTCTACCTCGGCCACGTCTGTTCGTCAGTAAGTGCACTGTGTGTTGTCTGAATTTACGATCCTGAGCAGCATATATGACTGGATTAACAGCAGAGTTAAGAACGAGCATTAAATGGCTGACCGAGAAAGATATAGGTACCCACCAATCTGCTGTTGTAAAGATCTCGCCAGCAAACGTAGATAGAAAGTAGTGGAAATCAATTGGAAGCCTACAAATGATGTTAATAAAAGATATGACAATGACAGTTTTAGTCAGCTTTTTCCTCTGCATCATCAGTGAGCGCTGAGAGATTTCATTGACTTGTGCCTTTTTTCCCCATAAGCGATACACCACTCGCACATATAATCCAACCTGGATTACAAGTGGTGCCAAGCTCAGGTCGATACACCAGACGAACACATCAATCTTCCACAACGTTTCCGACCAGTCGTAAATGCACGAGTTCTTCTTTTCGTCAAACTTTATGATCCAAAACTCAAGGGAAGCATAACCACACGCAATAATCCAAGTCAAAGCGATTAAAAGACGGAGTTTCTTCGAATTAATTCTTCCCTTTGAGCTGTGGGGATATAACACGGCGTAGTATCTTTCCCATGCAATGAACATCAGTGTCAGCATTGAAGCCACAGCAGCCAGATATGTGAAGCAGGCATGTGTCAAAAGCTTACATAACAAATCTCCCACCCAGCCGCCGGGGTGCGTATATAAATCATTAAGAAGTGTTCTCGGTATCAAAAAAAGACCGACCATCGAGTCAGCCATGGCTAAGTTTGCTAACAAACAGTTCATTGGAGTCTGCATTCTCTTGTGTAATAAAATCACTAAGATGACCGATACATTTCCAACAAGGTTTAAAGCAATAGCAATAGAGAATAGCACTTTGAAGGTCGTTTCCATCGAAAGAAAGTTGTTGTGTATTCTTAACTTCGCTCCATATACGTTTGCGAATGCGATCACTTATGTTCCATTTCATTTCTTTTCATAAACTGTAGAAACGTGAGGTACCGCAGACTCACTGGCCTCGTCCATCCCAAGCGTATGGTGTGAAATTTTCTCTTAGTTTATCGAGAGTGATATTTTACCGGCCCATAAGCGGCCCCTCTCGCAGGGAACAGGTGAAATTGAACAATCACGTCCCATGATTAATTGAATACACGCATGTAATGATTGCTATTTCTATTGTCGATTGTAGATGTAATAGACAAGCACATATTGTGGTTAAGTCAGTACAACAATAATGACAGTTTCCTGTTCTTTTTGGCACAGAAAATAAAAAGTGACCTAGTTCAATCAAAGCTAAGAAATCACAACAAATAAGAAATATCAAACAATTTTACCAATGCGAAACAGCACGATCTGAAAGGCTATATAGTCATATTTTGATCTAATAGCTGAGACGTTTTGCTTGAATTTGCCTCTTATTTGTACAGGTGAACATTGCTTTTCAAGGATATTTTTAAGATTTCACAATAGTAGGAATTTTAAGCTTTCTGTAAAACGTAAATTACACCTCCATAAACGTAGGTTAAAAAGTGTTTGATTACAAAAACAAATGCCATGGGTAATGACCAGACGACGAATGCAAAATAAAGCTACCTCGTTAATTTCCATTTTTTTGTGCAATTTTATGTGACAATTATATATGACTTTATGAGACAGGATTTCAGGAGAAGTAAACATGTTTTCTTAACATGTATTAGTTTCACCTTCGTTGATGCTGTTTGTGAGATAAAAGTAAGACTGAAATCATGTCGATTGTACGTGCTGAGGTCATTAACCATGATCACGGCTCAGATGTTGCTTTCCATTTTGATTACGGGAGATCAAAGTAAGATCCTTAAGTTTTAATGTTAAACCAGCAGCACGAGTACTCATGCGCCAGGATTTCTTAAAATCCGGGGCCTGCTGGCTATGAAAGAGTACAGAGCGATTAGGTCAAGTTACAACGTTGAGTGCGCTGATCGTCGACCGATGTTTTGTGACTCCTAAACTGATTAAACATTTACGCTATGATATCGCTTGTCCTCGTTGATGGGGGAACTACGAATTAAAAATAAAAAAAAAAAGGATAAATAACCCTTATGGTAATATCGAATGGAAGGTAAAACCAATAAAGCCATGACAAATTATTGTGCACTATTCCAAAATCATCTGCCTCCTGCTCAAACATTTTTGATGGAGTGAAATCATTTGTTTGATGAGAAATCATTGATGCGTGTCATAGCCTGCCCTGCGTGTTGTCACTACATTTATCACAAATTTGCTACATGTCTTTTTTGTTCATTTTTTAATATAAAATATTTGAGTTCCTTGTCACATGTATATATTCAGCTGATATAAACTGTCAAGTCATCACCAGCGACGTATCAGAATAAACTTCTATTAGATAAACAACTCCAGCGGTGAACTGAGATCTTTAGAGAAGAATAAATACGAAGACGAAGCGACACCCCAGAGGTGTCGCTTCATCACTACTCTGCAACTAGTACGTACACGTTTCCACTGAACTGGATTTCTACTCCAGAAAGGCCTTTGATTGCATCAGTAGTGTACAGGTAAATGGCAATTAGCCACTAATGAACAACCAATCTATCATCTGGTTTGTGAATTTTTTGTTTTTTTTGTTTTTTGTATCTTCGAAATTTACTTATTTACCTATGAAAGGCCGATTAAAAGACGTTAAAAACCCAATTTTTTGCAGTATTTTGGTGTAGTAACGGAGAAATGAATTCATAATTTAAAAAATGAAAAAAAACCAAATAACACCGACATTGATTATTCTCTATATTTTGCGAGTCGTTTTATGAGTGCATGTTACCCTCAGCTTATTTTGTTTAATATTTTTGTTTTGTTCGTTGAACTAGTGTCGAGTCTTTCGTAATTTAAAGGAGGCCACAATACAATTTCGTTTTGATTTAGCAGTACCATAGTAGTTTTCGTGATAGAGAATATCACCTGCAGAACATTAATGTAACATGAAATCCCGATTACCACTCTTGATGAATAATTTGTTGTGATCTGTTTTATCTTGTAACTCTTCTAGGGTTCAAAGACTGAAGGGTTTGGAGGTCAAAGTACCTGCCATACTCCAAAATGACTTTATCCCTCGAAATAGTACGTTCTTTAGAAACAGGAATCTTTTTTCCTGCAAACTTGATTGGCAATCTCTTGGTTATCGTGGTGATCAAACGTACTAAAAAAAACTTGCGAACTCCAGTGAATTATTTATTAGGAAACCTGGCCGTGGCAGACATAACAGTGGCTATTTTTATGGTTGTGGACCAAGTTTTCTTTCACGTGGCCCATCATCCCAGAGGCTTGGCAGGTGATTACCTGTGTAAGCTCTTGACTGGAAAGACCCTCTCCTGGGTAGGGTCCGTGGCATCCGTATGCACGCTTCTAGCATTAGCTTTCGAGAGGTGATTTAATCGTTTACCATGCTTTGTATTTAATTCTGATGAAGTTAAAACATTTAATTAAGCCTTTCTAACTTATAATTTTCAGCGTCAAAATACCTTGACCTCTGCTTCCTTTACATCTCCCCCCCCCCCCCTCCCTCCCTATATAGACGGGCAGTGAGGGAGGGTCCAGGTTCAGGCCCTGTCAATTTCACTTGTATGTTTTTGAGGGCTTTCTTTTCGAACGGTGTTCTGTTTCTTGGGGTGTCTGCCTTAGCATTAACATCGTTCAGATTTTCTGTGTGAAAGCAGTTTCATAGCAGAGGGTGTGAAGATCATGTGAACGACTAAGAAAAGGAGGAAAAGTGGTATTTTGTCGGGAGGGATTTTTCCCCTGGAGTACGATTGAAATTGGTCCAAAAAGCATTGGAAATTGATTTACGTTTCCGACTGAAAATGAGAGTAACTGTTTGTAGCGAATTCACCGAAATAAGTGTATCCATACTCTTTTATTCTATCCTTACCATCAAACACCTTACAAACATTATCTGCCCTTTCCACCTTTCAGTTTAGCTTGTGATTGTAAGAAACGGATTTATGAAAGTCACATTGAGCTTTTTTGGAGGTGATAGTGTTACTTCTTTTGATTGAAATGTTTTCAACACTGAAAATTATGAATATCAAACTCTAAGGAATTTCTCCTTGCGTGGGAACGAGTTGGAAATTCCTACAGATCTGGAGAAAGTTCAAACGCTCTTGACAATTAGTTATTGATCTTGTACTAAAAGGTATACTGCAACCAAAATAATTTAGGTTAAGGGTATGAATACTAAGGGATTCCACCCGACGACATGCGGGAAGCAGACGGAAAATTAGGCTTTGAAAGGGTAACGCGGCAAATCCATTTTTTTTCTTCCGTTTAACAGAATTTCTCTGGAAGCAAAAGGTAAACTATAAAAGTGTAGAATACGGGGTGAAACATCAGCAAGATTTTACTGCGAAAACCCTTTCCCTTCTCCCACCCCTGGTCATTGACACCAATGCAGTGATACTTGAATCTTAGTTTAATATTTTAATTTTTTCATATTAAGATGTGCTTTCTTGTTTAAACAATACTGTCCGTAGGTTCTACGCAATTGTCTTGCCTCATCACAGCAGAGATAGAGTTACAAAGAGAAGGGTTGGCGTCCTTGTTGCATCGTGCTGGCTATTTGCCTTTCTTTTCAACGCGCCTTTATTTGTTGTTCGCAAATTTAATGACGAACAAGTTGAGACTGGGTTCTTTTGCGCAAGTTACTGGCCTGACAATCGCCTAGGACTTGGTTATAACTACCTATGGTTGATGTTTGTGGGTGTAGTCCCTGTTGGTATTATGGTGTTATTTTATGGTAGAATCGTGCACAACCTATGGTACAGCGAGAGACAAGTCGTACAGGGAGCACAACTGGCTCGTCTGAATTCCAGAAAGCGAGTAACAAAAATACTAGTCACTCTGAACGTTGTTTATGCATTTTGCTGGTTTCCCAATTTGTTGTTAAATATCCTCAATTATTACATCGCTAACCCCGCTCTTCATTCGATTGGTTATCTTGTGACGGAGTTGCTGGTGTTGTTGAACTCCAGCATAAATCCGTTCGTGTATGCTTTACAAAGTAAGCAGTTCCGAATAGCCGTCAAGCACATAGTTCGTTGCAGAAGGAGCGCGGAAGTAAGACCGCTAGGTAAGGTCGATACCCGGGCTGTTGATAGCTTAACAAGGACTGTTAAAATGCCACAGTAATACGAATATAAAATTCCCATGCCTTTGCATTGTGGAATATTTCTAATCAATGTTTTCATTAAAAAATTAGTAAAAGTTCAGCAATTTGTATTTCTTGTGGAATCAAACTACAGCAAACTACAGCAAACTACACCTACTCTACCAAACCACACCAAGCTTCACCGCACCACAGCAAACTAAACCCACTACAACAAACTACAACAAACTACATCTACTACACCTACTACGTATACATCAAACTACACTCACCATACCAAGCTACCCCCACTACACCAAACTACACTTACCACTGACCCTTCCACAAATTCTTGTCTATTGTATTTAAGAATGAGTGTAAGTTTTTTTACTGAGATAGTGGAAAACTTTGTTCTACATTCGTGACGGTAATCATGGATTTATTACCAGTAAAGCAGATATTTAAGACTGGATTTCAGCAGCCTAACGAATTCAATTATATCAAAGCAATCAGTACCACTGGAAAATGAGATCTGCAAAACTTTCACTCTCCTTGAAAATTTGATAGGACAAGTCTTTATTCGAAGTTAAAGCATTCAAAATCACATCAGCCTTTTACAAGAGAAAGAAAAATTCAAATGCCAAGTTATATTTGGTGAAATATAAATACATGTACTTAGGAATGGTCCTACAACTTATTTTGGAAAATATTTCCTTCGTGGACAAAAGCAAGCAACAGCAGGTAAATTGAAGGGACTGATATCAGTTTTTGTTGATATACATGTATGGAGATTCTAACTCTTCTATGCTATTTCTGGAAAACCAGTGTTTCGATGAATATAATATAATTTGGTAATATCAACTAATGAACTTTATGAACTTCATATATTATATGAACTTCATATACTATATGAACTTCATATATTCATTGTACCTCAATATCAGCTAAGTTGAAATTGTTTTTGGCCACCATAAAGAGTTAGAAGGCTGACGTTTCGAGCGTTAGTCCTTCGTCAGAGCGAGTGACGAAGGGCTAACGCTCGAAACGTCAGCTTTTTAACTCTTTACGGTGGCCAATTTACAATTTCAACTTAGTTCATATTACCAAATTACCTTGTTACCCCCACCGACGCAGCACCACAGTTTCTTTAGAAACTTACCCCCCTCTTTTTATGAATATGTCTGTCTTTCTATTTTCACATTAAGGTCAAAATTTTCTTTCAATTTTTGACGCATTTCCACCTTTTTTCATTAAATTTTCAGATTATCAATATCATATCGGCTGACCTGCAAATAGCCCTAACTAGACTAAGGCGGGTAACTAATCAAGATCGAGATGGCTAACTAAACTACCCAAGCTTACCGCTTGAACTAAATTGGATTCAGTGCTGAGAAATACTTGCAATGAACGCTGAGCAACTCCTGTCAACGCACAATACCTTGTAAGCCCTCCTTCAGGCCACAAAAGGCCGAGAACACAAGTGGAAAGAGCGAGGCTTCAAAGTGCCCTAATATGGCCGACAACGAAGAGTCGTTTAAAACTCAAAGAAATCCGTAGAGACATTCAATTTATGATACAAAACATACTTCGTGACAATTTAAAACTCTGAAAAGAACTGACGGAGTTGAAGACGCTGTTCGAGGAAAATCTACAAGAGTAAGACGAACCTATACCAGTAGTCACGTCCTTACCACAACGACTGAAGGAAGCAAAAACCAAGATAGATGAGCTAGAAGAAGACATTTCATAATTTTATTACCTATAAGAAAACTTAGAACAATGTTCAAGAAAAAATTCTTCAGGACTCCACTTATTGCCCGAAAGTGCCAACATACGATGACTGAAGAGGCTGTGCTGAAGTTTGTAGAAGTACTCGAGGTCAATATCGACTTGAGATGTCGACATCACCCGCCATTTGAAAGGCGAAGCGAGCAAAAAGCCTATCATTGCCAAAATGTGTGAGCCCGGCAAGAAGAAAACAGAACTATATAAAGCTAGATAGAAAGTAAACATCTATGATTTCTGATTTTTTCCCTGAAGAAAGCCTAACGAGTTGAACAACATGATCAAAGGAACCTACATGAAAGAGACCTTGACATCTCTCGGAAGGAATCTCCTTAAGGAGGCAATCCATAAAAGCAAACTTGGAAAGATTGCTGAAAAGTGATGTAGGGTTTTTATTAAGACAGCAGCAGACAACAGGTTAGTCAGGATTTACGAAAAGTATACCCTAATCAAAGGCTCTGTGAGCCAACTCGTGAATTGGATAAGCCAATGTAATTTGTGTCGTAAATAGAAATGGGTATTTGATTTCCATACCAGGGTATGAATCGTCAGACTGGTAAATGAGCATTATGAGGAATATGATGTGAAACTAAATTAGGCCTCAAAGACAAAAAATACGGCCTAATTAGGATTTAGTGTACGACAATCACTGTTCCAGATTTTACTGTAAAGGTTTGTGGAAAGAAAGTTCAAAAGGGTGCTATTTTGTTTATCATAAAACTATTGTTCCAATATTAAGCTCAGTATTTACTTGCGATGCAAGTATAGGGATAGGCATGTAAAAGCTTATGCGCTGGATGGAACGCATGGACATAAGGATAAGCATAGATGTATAAGATTATCAAAACGTTGCCTTCTTTCTATGCTTGTTAAGACTTGGTTGGTATAAGCGTAAGGATAAACATAAGCGAAAGACTTTCAGGCAATCAGCAAGCACTATACTGCTTATACTCACCATGTCCCTATTTAACATAACATCGACTGAGCGCTTGTGCTCATGTTTATGTTGCAGCTGTGCCCACCTGCGCGTTAGCTTGTTATGTTTATGCTTATGCTTATGTTGCAACAGAGTACCGCGCTTGAAGCTAAAGTTTCATGTGGTGCCTGAGTGGCCTTCTGGTAAAAAGCAACGCTGTAGACATCGTACTCAGGGAAGCGACGAAGTTAGTTCATATCTGCCGCACTCGGGTGAATTTTGCGTTTTGCTTAACTTCCTTTTTTTGTTTTCTTTTTTTTTCTTTTTCGGCCACAATAATCATTTTCCTGGATATATACATTCAGAAATAGAAGTATTGAAGCCATAAATGAAATATACGCTACAAGAGATAAAGTGTATTCGGAGATTGGGAAAAGTTTATTTCACTAATGAAAAAAGTATACATTTTTACTCTTTCAAGATTACCATTGGCTTCTTTTTCACCCCAACACTATTCTTAGCAATAAAGGTCGCCATTTCGTTTGTTTATCATTCGCCAAAAACTATCAAATGCATTCAAAAGCCTAAAATAGAAAAAAGTTTACTGGAATCGACCAACCGAGCGAGCGAGCGAGCGAGCGCCATTCATCACATCATACCTACAATTCGCTCTTGCGCATGCGCGCAATTCACGCGTTTAAAAGGATAAGTGACGATGAAATAAGAGTCACTAAATGCAATTGCTACGAGAATCTTTTTGATGAGGTAAAGGGTACCAAATCCTATTGGGAACTGATTAAGAAGATGTATGCCACCGTAGAATACATCAGCTCACAGATCAATGGCACTAGGAAAGGGGACAAGGCTCTTACAATCTCTGATTTTGAAAAAGTTGTACATTCTAAATTAACAATTCAGCACAGTAAGCGAAAAACTTGCTCAAAAATCTCCCCCACTTGATCATGATAGGCGCTCTAATCACACCCACACTATTATGCCCAAACTTTTGTGTATATGCCAAACGGAAAATGAATTTACTTGTGCCTTAACAAAATTAAAGTCCAATACCGCTTTGTAGTCCTGATGAGGTTGCATCAAACCCGTTGAAGCTGGTCAATACAGCTGTCTACTGTCTTTGTTTAAAGAAAACGCTAACCGTAACGTTGTTTTCACCATGTGGATTATACCGACAGAAAGAACACAATAGTCTTACAAACCCAACTACTTTCTTTTTAAAACAACATGAAGATATTCTTACTAAGGATCGACACCTAAAGGCAATACAGTAATTATCCGTAATAAACTTTCTTAAGCTCACGAGAAACTGACTCAACTCACCACTGACACATCTTTAGTTTTCCTTTGAAATAGAAATGTAATGATCCAACTCATGATTCTTTTCTTTGGACCATTTTCTGCCTTTTTTTCTTGTTTCATTCAATATAGCCTCTTTGTCCGCCATTGGGTCCGGTGATTTATACCATTCTGCTTTGGAAGACAAACGTTATCATTTCAAACTGGGTTCCCTTTGACTATTTCATTTTCTCTAATTGCAATTAACTGTTAAGGTAAGTTTGATGTATGTTTTCGCATTATTTTCTACCTTACGCTATTTGTTAAGTTGCATGGGTACAAAATAAACTTGATGCAATAACTGATTATGCTGCATTGAAATTAAATTGTCACTGTATCAATTATAAATTGTACAGTAAATACTGCATCACAAGTAATTTAAATGTTTTTCAGTCTTTCACTTTCATTGAATGTTGTCAAATAATACTCTCTACTTTTATTTCTAATATTATACTGGAAAGTGCATTTGAAATCCACAGCAAAAACTTAGCATTACTAGATGTATTAGCAGAGATTAACTCCTGCAGAAACAATTTGGTATCAAATGAGTTAAAAGACATGCATGGTTTTACTTTTTTTAAAGTTTGCTTTGAAATGTATATCTGCATCATAGATTTGAAATCTATTTGGAAAATCTGTCATGGCAAGATGTTCACAATTTTCCAATGATTTTTTAAATGTGCATTACATGGTAACAGATTGCATCCAGTGTCGCTTCTGTCCAATAGCCACAGGAATTGATTACTGAAAAGCAAACACTATAAAATGATATTGCACAATAGCATTTTAAAAGCTGAAAAGCGCTTTCCACATCATCATTAAAATCAAAATTATTCTTGTTCTGTTTATTGGAATGATTGCTAAAAGAATGTGGGAAATGTTTTTGAATTTGGGCTATTGCGGGAGCTTCAATTCGTGATTCAATAATGTATACACCGTTAACTTCAAACGAAATACTAGAGGAAGCTGCGTAGAGAATTTGAAAATACCCTGTTCAATTTACTCAAAATCTGTACTTCCAGAAGAGCACAACTTCCTTGAGAATGGGGCATAACAATTGGATCTTTGGCATGACTATCAACTATTTTAAAGATTCCATTTGTTGTAAGATACTTACAGTGCTACACCCAATTGTCAAAATAAATGAAAAGTTCTTTTGCCCGATCAAATTTTCAAACGCACCTACTAGGGAGGTGCAATATGCAAATTTTTTCAGTACAGTACCACTATATAACTTGGACTGTACTAAATCTTGTAAGTAGTACTGAACACTATGACTCTTTCAGGTAAGTTTGTTAGAAATAAATGCGATTGCCCAATAGTCTTGATAATGCCGCATACATTTCAATTCCAATATTCATAATGACAACGAAGCCTGCCTGGGAACTTACTGATTTCTTGCAAAATCTATATTTCAGAGCACTAAGTCACAAAGCTACACATTGACTACCTGAATTGGACCCAAACAATGCACTATTATCCTGACAGTAAAATAGCGTGAATTTCTATTCTCGGATTAATAGGATAAGAACTAGGATTTTCTCTACGTCCCTATTGAGATTAAATTAACAATATGCTATTCGGTGCAGGAGACTTAAAAAAATTATTGTTAAATTGCGCTGATCATGGTTTCGTGTTGACATTGTACATTTTGCTTCCAGTTTCACTTTAACTTTACACATTCCTCTCTGCATTTTGGGGATTGTTCGACGGCAACTTCTTTTTTCTTTCTTAAATACAAAGGCATATTTGAGGTAGCTGGTGTGATTTTCTTTCTGAACAAGAGTACACTTTGTACGGTGTAGTTTGATGACCACGGTACATTTACTATTAAATATCTTTGAGCAAGTTTCCAAGTTCTCCTTCTTTTCAAAAATATATGCGTCAGTTGTTTCTTCGTAATTCTGCTCGGTTCTCTGTCATCTCAGTCGGAGTCAATACATAGGTTCATGTGTCCCAGTAATGCGATAAAAGTAGACAAACTTTGCATATCGAAACCTGCGTTCCTTCATTGAAATCGGATCTCTATTGTCGCCGTTGCCTATTACACATAATTGTACAGCCTTCCTAGGAAAAAACAGTGATTGCTGAGAAATCTATATTGGAGCCTCTCCTGATGTTATTCAATGTTTTAGAGCGAAAATCGAACACAAGACAGGCACAAAATTGATATATTTGCTACAAGCTTGAGCACAAATATGATCAATGAAGCCATTTGATCCAACCATAGAAGTTTACCAATAAGAAGAGTGACCAATAAAGAAAGTGCCAAACTGTCCAAAGCAAAATACTTTAGGACACAACAGACTTATCTTTGCTATTGTGGTAAATCTTGCTAGCCTATTTCTACGCTCCGCAAATTTTGCGCGTAAGCTTCTGTTGTCTTCGAATTATTGTAATATAGTGCCTTCTTCACACACGAGTTCTCAACATAGCACCTGTTTAATTTGCATTAGAATTAATAGTTGGCATTCCATTTGAATAGCTCACAAATTCAACTGAGTTCACTTGAGTTTCACTTGAGTTTTCTCTTCGTTCTTGGGTGACTAGTACTGCATTCGTCATGCTTCTTAAATACAACCTTGTGGTTCCATACTGTCTTCGTTATGGGGCAAGTTAAGTTTAGGCTCGAAATAAAGCACTTTTTTCATAGATTATCATTTGCAGTGGTTTATGGGGTATGTTCATTAGCAACAAGTGACACAACGTCGATGCGATTGAAAGAAAACTTAAGATGATTTTAACAAGCAACTTGGCCGGACCTCAGTTTGAAATAATCATGTAAGTATTTGGTATCAAGTTTATCATTATGGATAAATGTCTCAAAAAAGTGGCGCGAAGTGATGCAACCTGTGTGGGAAATCCTGTATGAGACAACTTAGCCAGTGTCCAATTCTCTGCAATCGAAATCCGAAGCTATCGTCTGCCATAAATTCGGTCTAAATAAAAGTTGCCAACGGGTAATTACTCCTTGGTCGGTGTGCTATTTAACAATTATTCCACGGGTGCGCGTTGGATATGAGATGATAGATAGCCAACGAGGCGCGTAGCGCAGAGTTGGCTATAATCATCACACATCCAACAAGCGCGAGTGGAATAATTGTTTTATTTAAAAAACGCCCCCAAGATATTAGACAAATCTTCTCGACTTCATTTTGTGAGGAGAAACCGGATGTTACAAAGTACAGATATTGGATTATGGTATATTGGTTCATATACCATAATGGCTAAGCCAATAAAAAGTCTCAAATTCCATTATCCAATGATCCAGTTTTTAATAAAGAATAATAATACATTATTTACTTCATGCGAAGTGATTTAAGTATTTAGAACCGGTTGTTTCCGCTCCGAGTATCACCCCAAGGACGAAGTATTAGGAAAGGAACTGGAAACAGGCTCTCGAATATGATAACATTTGATGCGACTGTTCTTAATTCAAAATGATGGTATCTCTGTTTTATATTTCTGCAATTTCTCTATATATAAATAGCAGTAAAACCGGAAATAAATATTTATATATTTATAGGGGACCTGGAGTCCTATTATATTATCACCTGCCCTCGGGCGAATCATTAAATAAATAAAATAAATAAATAGCAGCAAATCTGCGTTCTTTTGTCGACCAAGTTTAAGAGTTTTTTTGTTCTAAAAAGTTTCACGAAATCAGTCAACTGATGACATTTATTACCAAAGGGAATAAATCATTTTATGCAGCCTGCACCACGTTTATCATTATCCCGGATGGGTTACATCCGGGACTTCCAATGGCAGATACTTAAATATTCGAACATGTGATTTCGGGCCTCTTTTAGTTAAGTTTCGGTGCAGGGCAAACATTTTCCCACCCTATTAACCCAGCCATTGTTTTCGAGCATTCTCATAGGTGCGTTGAATTCTCATTCGATGGGTGTTTGCCTTTACCTTTGCTGGGATTAGGTTTTTATTTCCGGTTTTACTGTAACTTGATTTGGTATTAAAAATAAATGGCCGCTTAACTGAGTGGCCAAATTACGGCAAATAAAGGTTGTCCGATTAATTCTCCCAGCAAACCGAGCTCACCCCTAGCTATGCACAGTGTACAACACTTGGTTATTGCCAAGCAAGCAAGAGGCATAAAATAATTGTAGGAAACGTCTGCGTTTACAGCATATTTAGTCTGTTTCTTTCGGTGCTGCCTAAAGATAGGTATCTTGAGGATCTTCAAGGAATCAAAATTTGCAAATAAGCTCAAGTTATGTTACGGGCAGACGATTCAAAGACATTTATCCTTAAGCAACAGCTGTGTTTGGCAAGAAGTAGTTTAGGAAGCGTGCGATAGCCTTGGGTTGACAAAATTTCTGACTAGCTCTGATAACCGAAGAGTTGCTTAAGGTTTGGCTTAAAGTTGATCGATGAATTTTCGTATTAGATCTACGTCCTCAATTAAAAATATTATGAATAGGAGAAGTATTCAATCAACTTCGCCGCAAAACTTTCAACGATTGTCCTCGATATGTTTATCGCATCAACGATCATTTCCACTGTACCGTAAAAATCCACTGCATCCAACCTCCTTGCGGAGTTTCTGTATTTATTAAAGGTTAACATGACATATAACAGAACTTATTTACTTACTAACACGAGTGCCTTTTCTTTTATGGTTGGATAATTGAAAATGAATTCAAAATGGTCGCGTTCAAGATGAATATAAACTAGTCTACGAGATTCAAAGATTGATAGAATCTCACTTCCAATAGCAGGAATTATATACAAGGCTCGACGCGGTCGTGTCTCTCTCTCCCTCTCTCTCTATATAGCTCTGCAAAAGGTAATAAATGGTAAATTGTGACTGAAATTGGCGAAGGATATCAAAACAAAAATTAAAAGCTTAATTAAGTGATAAAATGTCAACTGGTATGAATTAAAATACAACCGTATCGAACGAAGTACAGTTCTTGTTTTTTCCTCGCAATAACTAATCTGTAGCTAACCGTTACCTTACATTCTGTTCCACCTTATGCTTCAACAGATATTTTTCGACTTCGATTTTTTTACAACGCATTGTTATACTGAGTTGAGAGGTGATAAGCGCAAAATTTTGTTTAAAACGCCTTTAAAATAGCATTCGTTCCTTATACTAGTGATATTTACGAATATTCACGAATATTACGAATATTTAGGAATATTTATATAGGGTAGCCCAGTTTAGCAGATTGCTAGTTTAAATGGGGCCCTGTGAAACAATAACACCCACCCATCCCACCCCAGGGGAGGACATCCATCACACAGTAATCTCGTGCGTGGGAAATTCACGTCTCCTACCCCTAACCCTGCAGGAGACAGGGTCTAAGCTTTGTTCGTCCTTATTCGCGAAGACTAGAATATCTATTCATTTCTTGATATTATATAGAAAGGTAGCAAATTCTCCTCAGTTATTTTAAGACCATGAGTACTGGTCCGGCCGGGGCTTAAACTCTCGACCTCCCGCACAACACAATCCGGCGCTCTAACCAATTGAGCTAACCGGGAGGCGGTCATTTACCCAGGCTTGGTTGCTTTTGTAAACTTAGGGTACTGACCTTGCATTTCTTGAGCCTCAAACCACCTATCTCCATCTGTGCACTGCACAGGGAAGTGCAAATCCCCATCTGGAAGGAAAATATATTCAATTTTAATGATTTTTTCCTGCGAGACTCGATTAGTTAAGACATCTAAGAAATTTGGTAAATTTTGAACTGCTTTCCAAGATTTACGAAAACAAGCACATTACAAATCATTAACTGAGAAATGAAAAGTTAAAGACTAGCAAAAACTAACCATAAAAACCGACGTTTCGGTGTCATCATGACGCCATTGTCAAGGAGAAATAAAAAATAAAGTTTGTGGCAAGGTGTAACACTAAATTAGCATAAATATGTTAGCTCGTAACATATTTATGCTAATTTAGTGTTACACCCTGCCACAAACTTTATTTTTTATTTCTCCTTGACAATGGCGTCATGATGACACCGAAACGTCGGTTTTTATCGTTAGTTTTTGCTAGTCTTTGCATTTCTAAATCTTCATTGATAAATGAAAAGTTGGTAGTTCAATTTAGCAAAAAGAAACCTCCGTAACAACCTTATCAGTTGGTGGGATATCTCCGATAATGTCTGGAATGACTGCTTTTTTTTTTTTAATTCTATAAGACATAATCATGTCAGTAGTCTGATAAATAGAGCACCCTGTCTCACTCAATCAGAACGTTCGTATTACTATGACCGCTTGACCAACGACTGGACCTCTTATAAACTTTCGTTGTATTTTCTGCTTCGATATCATTGTAGCGTTTACGGCGACCAAAATCTAAATTCTAAAGTTCAAGGGCGTGTCGCTCCAAAACGCGGTTAACGAGGTGTTTGGGACTATTTTACTGATCGAAATGACAACCCAAAGTTGACTGTTTGCACGAATCTTTATTCTTGAAAAGCAATCGACCACGAACCACAATGACGAAAATAACGATTATTCTGACAGTCAATCAATCTATCGAACGATCGATCGTAAACTGAAACAACAATACAACGAAGTTCTATCAATCTAACGAAAAGCCGCGGAATACATGATCAAAGAATCGCATGTTAAATACTGGGCTCTAAAGTCTATAACGAGATTAAAAATACAAGTGAAACAGAACAAAAGTTTGGAAACAAATTAAAAGAGTTTAATGACTGATAAACAGCCCATTGTTCTATCTAAATGAGGAGCGTTCACTGACTCGCAAATTGGCACGAATTTGGCCTTTGAATCTTAAATCTATACAGATCATTGCAATATTTGTTTGTATATTGTCGCCCAACACTGAAAAGACTGGAGAGGGAAAAACAAAGTTACAAAGGTACTCACATATCGGTCCCGCTTGTGCCAGAGGTTGAGAAAACGAAAGGGCGAAAGTTTACCAAGGCTATTCAAAACTTACGAAGAACTGATTAAAGGGACGCTAAAATTGCCTTTTATATGCGCGCGGTGACGCTGAAAGGTCCGATTACAAAACCAATAGAAATACAGAAAAACAGATAAGCATTGTAACTATGTGGCTATCTGAAATTAGTGAACTAATCAATAATCAATCAAAAAATGAGCCTTCTGGCTAATGTCCTTAACAATCATGCCATGTGTTTCGCTGTTGGAGCTTTATTTTCGCGATGAAAATGAAAATTAACATTCTGTTCTAACTATTCAGAAATTCCTAGAGAAGTTAAAATCTTTCGGCTGGCTAAGAGACTGTCACAAATTAAAAGTAAAAGTTTCGAGGATAGCCTATCGGATGAATACATCACCCTTGTTACGAATTACTCTGTTCGACTGATAGAAAGAGTAAGAAGGATGATTGTTCCATTCGGGAATCAATCAAGCTGTCTGTAGATATGTTTTTTTTCAAACCGGCCATGAAACGGAATGAATATAGTCTTAAAAATGGAGTCATCTTCAGCAAGGACTCAAATGAAATGGACGGTCAGGTAAGTAGATTTCATAGAACTTCCTTCGCTCGGATAATTTGGAAGTTTAATTTCGCTGATGGCGAGGAAAATTTGACTACTTAAGAGCCATTGACCGTAAATATCGAGAATCCGCCGACAGTTGTAAAATTTCGTAATTCGTCTTATTTTTTCTGAAGGACCCTTTTAAAGAACCTTTTACGAAAATTATACCAAAAAGTTCTATAGCACTTTTTTTCTCTGAAATATCGAAAAGTTCAAAATACGCCTAAATGGCCGTTGTCCCCCCCTTAAAGCAATAAAAAATTATGCAGCTTCGGCAACTTCGTCCGCTACAACGCGACGCAATCCCGCTTTTAAATTTTGTGTGCTAACAGATGGTCTTTACATCTCTTGGAAAAAATTAATTTCTTGGTATGTTGTTACGTTTAAGTCTGAATAGTGTGTTTCGTTCAGTAAATAGGCGTTGCCTTTGATGACAGATATTTATTGATTTATTTATCAAACTTCCACTGAGTTAAAAAAAATAATATGAGGGATAAATAAGCTCAATAGTAAAACGAAAAGCGAAAAGCAAGAAGCTCAGTGAGGAACAATCACAACAGAGCAAGCTCCAACTAGGTGAAAGTCCAAAGGAAAAAAAAATATTGGTAATACAAGACTAATTTAATATGTCTTAAAAATATTTATATAAAATATGCAAATTCCTAAAATATATAAAATATGCGTAAGTATAATAGTTTATAAGTAATTAGAAACAACACTGGCGGAAACCGATTAGATTCCTGGTGGCAAAGCATTTAGGACACAAGGACTTCCAAGTAAAAACATTGTCCTGATCGAACGTTTCGATAAGAGCTTTTTTGTAACGTTTAATTAATGATCCTTTGAAAGAAATAACACAGGTAAAGTTCTTAATGACAAAGGCAAAGAATTCTATAACTTATCAGTTCTGTTGAAATAGCTACGTTGAAAAAGTCATTTCAAAGTATATAAAATATATTTTAATAACACGACTCGGGATTTACATTAACTCCGTACAGAAGAATCAGTAAGAGAGAGAAGTCGGTTTTTTATAACCTGTTAGCTTACCCGAGTCTGCGAACCTGAAGAGAGAAATAAAGTACTTCGCGTCCTTTCGTGGAGATAAAATAACCGTCAACTTCAGTGGCCTATGAACAGGTCTGCCCTTTATACCTAAAAATCATAATATACATCATCTTAGAGCTTTATTCTTGTATTTTTATTCATCCAATTCTCTATCTTGGCCCGCTATAAGCGGCACTCTTTCAAAGAGTTCGGGCGAAAATGACAAAAAATGTAATGCGATTCGTTGAACGGCTGTCACGCAAGATGTCTTGTATTTGGTACATTCCTGGCCAAGCTGAAAGATTGGCCTTGACCTCTTGCGTGACAGCTGTTCAACGGATCGCAATACATTTTTTCTCACTTTTTAGCCCGAACTCTTTGAAAGCTGGACGCGCCACCTATCGCGGGCCAAGAAAGAAACTTTGAGGAATTAAACTACAAGGATAAAAATTTAATATGAAATCCATTTTGGTATTGTAAATATATAATACAACACCTTTTTAAAGGCCTTTAATGGGTCGCGACAGCTGTTCAGCGGTTCGCATTGCATTTCTGACAAAATAGCCCAAACTCTTTTAAACCTGAACGTGCCGCTTATAGCGGGCCAAGATAGAGAATTGAAATAATTAAAATACAAGGATAAAGCTTTAAGATGACGTACATTATGATTTGTTAGTATATATGGCAGACCTGTCCATAGGCCATTGAAGTTAACCTCTACCTCTGCGAAAGAGACGCGAAGTACTTAATTTCAACAGGTCATTATTCAGACTTAAACATAACAACATAACAAGAAATTAATATTTTCTAAGAGAGAAAAGGACCATCTGCTAGCACACAAAATTTAGAAGCGGGATTACGTTGCGTTGTAGCGTACGAAGTTGCCAAAGTTGCATAACTTTTCATTGCTTTAAGGGAGGGGCAAAAGCCACTTAAGCGTATTTTGAACCTTTCGATTTTTCGGAGAAAAAAAGCGCGATAGAACTTGTTGATATAATTTTCGAAAAAGGTTTCATTAAAAGGGTCCTTTAGAGAAATTAAAATGAACTACGAAATTTGCAACTGTCGGCGGATTCTCTTTGTTTACGGTCAGTAGCTCTTACGCTTTCTGAGAATGTTCACTCGATCGTTATCCACTCATATCTTATTTTTCATTGATATTATTATCACGACCGTCACACTAACTCACCCTGTTGCAAATGATTCCGCAATGTCACCCAGATACATCATAAATGACTTCGACGTTCGAGTTTCGGCAGCGATTCTGTTTCTGTTCAGGAATACATAGGGAAAGTTTTGGTCCAAAGGCTAGTACAGAATAAATACGAGTGTTGCAAACATTGCGAGTTAGAATAGTTCGGAATGCAGTCTGAGAAACCGTTTCCATTTGAGTTCAACTGGCTTTGAATTTTCCATAGTCATGTCCTCACTTTTGATTGTTTTGAGCCTCAGCAAGAGCGACTGCGAACTTTAATCTATTCCTTTCAAAAAAATTCCTGCTCCGTGAAACTTATTTCATATACAGAGGGAAAAAAATTTAAATCACCAATAAAATTCTAGACCGTCTGTGTACGACCTAACAATAAAAGATGAAGAGATCGCCAAAACGTATGTTCGTCATGATTAGCAACAACAGCCCCAAGCTCAATATTCTATTGAGAGTCAATAAGCTAGCCGAAAACAAGATTTCCACTCTATTCTTGTTCAATAACGACAACACCACATGTAACTTAAGCTATGACAGAAAGTATTTTTTTAATATTAAAAACTAAATGATAGCAGTCCATGTTTTACGTTACAGCCGAAGTGTCGTTCTGAAAATCAGCAGTCGGAAAGAGATTTCGAGGAATGTTGCAACGCTCGTTCACATTTAGAACGTTGTATTGCTTGTGGCATCC
The DNA here is from genome assembly GCF_964205215.1 of Stylophora pistillata. Classification (NCBI taxonomy): domain Eukaryota; kingdom Metazoa; phylum Cnidaria; class Anthozoa; order Scleractinia; family Pocilloporidae; genus Stylophora; species Stylophora pistillata. Next base: position 20,879,179 of record NC_142528.1, on the reverse strand, counting down.
AGAAAAGCAGTTTGATTTTCTCAATACTTAAGTGGAAAATTGTGTTTAAATGTCGGCCAAAAGTGAAACACATCGTGAAATTATCTAGATCGATTTTACATGGACCCCGCTCACCCTTTCCAAAAGGCTCCCATTAGTGAGAAAGTCAAGCGGCCTACGCGAGATGTGCCCCAAAGCAAACATCGAAAGCCTCGATACACAAAGATATATCTAGAACGTTGTATTGCTTGTGGCATCCAGAAAAGCAGTTTGATTTGCTCAATACTTCAGTGGAAAATTGTGTTTAAATGTCGGCCAAAAGTGAAACACATCGTGAAATTATCTAGATCGATTTTACATGGACCCCGCTCACCCTTTCCAAAAGGCTCCAATTAGCAAGAAAGTCAAGCGGTCTACGCGAGATGTGCCCCAAAGCAAACATCGAAAGCCTCGATACACTAAGAAATATCTTGCCGTTCATACATATGCAAAGTTTCATACTTGGTTTTCAGCAGCCGCCATCTTTGGTTTGTAGTGTGACATGTTTTAGTAAAATGTAAATTGAAGAGCTGTTGTTCGTCAAGGAACTTTCAGTCTCAAACAATCAAGATCAAGCTATATAAAAGGAAGTATTTTGATCTGGATGAGTATAGAAGGGTTTCATTATATCTTTTTCTTTCTCTCTTAGATTCAATTTTCTGCTTGACTCGTTTGGCTCAGCTTGGAATGGGATATTTTGTGCATATATATCACTAATCAAGACTGTTTACTGTTTCCAGTGATAATCTGAAGAAAGGGACATTCTTCGCAGCAATCGTTTTTATTCTTAGTTTTGAATCCTTCTCTCTCAATAGCTTCACTGACGAATGTTGAAAGATATCTCAGCATCCATGTTTTAGCCCAATGAATCGAAACCGAATTCAAACGGTGTAATTTTTAAACAATCACTCGCATCGTGAAGGCCAATATACAACACAACGAACGTTGAAAGATATCTCAGCATGTTTTAACCCAATGAATCTAAACCGAATTCAAATGGCGTAATTTTTAAACAATCACTTGCACCATAAAGGCCAATCTTAGAAGCATATAACACAATTTCTTAGGATTTTCTATCTTTTGTAAGGCTTTTTTAAAGGGTAATTGCGAATGGTTTGTCTACGTTACCTTGTGGATCCAGTTGAAATCGCCACCAGTCAAAACACTTCAAGAACACCCACCAGAGAGGCCTTAACAATACACTTAAACCTCTCCTCAGGAAATGACCAATAGCCATAACCACTCACTGTGTGGGGGTTTTGTTTCCCTTCCTCTAACCTTTTTTGTGAGTGCGATGTAAAGTGAGACAAAAATGCCGCGTTTGCAGAACACGGTGCGGTTGTGACTTGAGAAGCTTGTGTACGAGTAAAGGGAATAGGCAACGCCTTTCATTTCCATGGCAAATCTTGAATTGCATCCGCTTGACCTCTAACGAGATTTTTGCATATTACCAGTGATTCCCCACACAAACAACAATAAAGAAATAAAGAAATAAATATCTTTAGCCAGGAGGAAACCATACCCTTTGGTGGTTTTCAAGCTGGTCCTGAGTAGAAATTATAAATATATAGTAGCTTAAAATTTGTTAAAAGTTAAAAGAGCATACAGTAACAGTGAAGTCCTAAGATAGAGTTGACAAAATATTAAATAAAAAATAATAGTTTATATAAGCTTCTTAAGTAAATCAAGGCTATTTGAGTTCCTTGTAGATAATGGGAGAGCATTCTATTCGAAAATCGCTTGATAAGTTAGTCTTTGTTGCCCCCACTAGCGCCGAGAAGTTGTCTTTGTGCCTAGTGTTACAAGGGTGGGTATCCCTTGAGAACATTAATTAAAATTCCCAGTCAATCAGCCCCTGCATGTGTTTCTATACAAAAGAAAGACGGTGTTGCCGTCGCCTTTCTGATAAAACTAACAAATCGAGTTCGTTAATTACCTCTGTTGCGGAGGAATGTTTTGCTTTATCAAGGATTGATTTTGCAGCTTTGTTTTGCAATGACTGGACTTTAGCCATTAGAGTTTTGTTGTGTTTGTCTCCTAACACAACGTCACTATAATCCAAGAGAGGCAAGATCATTTATTTGTAGTGAAGTTCTCTGGTGTGTTTTGGCAATAAATGTTTGATCCTGCTGAGAATGTCAAGTCGTTGACTTACTTTGGTTGAGATGTAATCAACATGATCACTCCAAGTTAGGGTTTCATTTATAATGACTGCTTGGTCATTTTCTTTTTTAAAAGAAAGATCCTCGTGAACGAGTTCTTCTGCCATACTGGACAGGAATAATAGAATACATCGTCAATACTCCTCATCTAACATAGTAATTTTGAACAAAATTTGCGACGAAGAAGAAAAAAACTATATACAACAGGAATTTATCTGATAGGCTGACATCGTGTTTCACCTTCAGCCGCATGAACTCCAACCCCCCCTTCTCCCTTCCCTCAATCTCAAACCCTTCTCCTCATTTCAGACGGATGATAAAATATCCTCCCCACAATGAAATGTAAATCCTTTGAACTATCAGAATTAAATTAGATAATCTTTGACGAGTTACGCAACGACTGCAAAGAAATATCCGGTCTTACTGTCAAGAATGTAAACAATTCGGTAGGTCTTTAGATATCTGACCAAATAAAACTATGAAATCATCAACAGCCAAGTCGTTATTTTAACAGAGCTGAAGTTCAAGTTTCCGAATGAGAAGGAAGAGCCATAAGGCTTTCTGAAGTTCAGCTTGAATTCCAAGGTAATCAATATCCTCGTAGACAGTCCTGAAAACTACATGCACGTTTTAAAGGCGTGGAGCAAAGAAATATCCGGTCTTACCATGAAGAATGTACGTACGTCAATAGCCGTAAAAGGTTTGACACGATAAACTATAAACAAATCCGTGATATTATCTAGATATTCTGATGAGTTGCAACTAAAGTGAAAAAGAGCCTTTCAATGTGTTTTTTTCATTACAGATTAACCCTTGTGGAAACAGTTGCACTTTGAGTTATTCTTGTAACTTTAAACAACAACAAACATATGAAACATATTCTTATATACGTCTTGTAACTTTATCATATCTCTTCCTCGAAGAATGGTAAATTAAGGTAATGAATACTCTCTAAGACTTTTATTCCATTTTAAATAAATCAGTATTCTGATAATTGTTCTCAGCTTGAAGACAACTATTTTGCTATCCAGGCAGAACCCTATCACATTCAGTGGGTAAATATAGTCTAGTTTTCGCGATGTATTTTGTTCTTAGAGGAAGTAGAATTATCTCCCGAGTTTTGCATTTATCTACAGTACAGCTGTAACACTATTTTGAAATGGTATTTGGCAAACTTATTCATTGAAGTAGGCGTCACTGCATATGCTGGGTCTAATATTCGTAAGGTATCTCCAGAGTAAGGGTGCTAGCTGAAGCACACTAAATAATATATAAGAATTATCAACCAACTGATCATGCATTTAATATAAAGATCACACCAGTGACAATGAAGGTTTAAGTATTCTAAATTTTCTTAAGCTTTGACAAATAAAAGCCACAAAAATATAACTTGATAAAATACTCAAGTCGCTTGGTGCACATCGTGCGAGATACCGTAATTACTTTAACAATTTTGTGGGGAGACACCGCGGAAATACGTTTTCGTGACGTCACAGTAACTGGTCAGTGCTCATCAACTTTAGGCTGCCAAGCGCTCCATATGTTTGTAGACTGAGTTCGCTGAAGACATCGTCCTTTTGCGTGGTTTCAAGTTGGAAAATATGCATGAAACTTCTCCTTGTTTGTTATATTTGATCCTTTGAATGGGTTTTTAATCCTTGGGTTTCACCCACGTGACCAATACCTTAGCAACGGTTACTATCCGCCATATTGGTGTCCCTCGAGCGTAAACAACCCGTATCTAACGAAGAGTTCATGTGAGAAAGAAGGGATGGTTTTATGCATTATTGTCCGATGGTTGAGCATTAAAACATTTTAGAGTGACACAAGACTTCCTTTTGCTTAGATTTCCTCCATTTTTTTCCCGTTAATTTTGAGCTTTTCATTCACAGTTAACTGGATCAAATGCGCTCGCTCCAACACCAAAGTATTAAAATGTGGCGTGATTTTGACGAGCCGAAAGGGACATTTGTTTACTTTTTTGTACTTCGCCGCACAGATCCTTGTTGTCGCTCTGTTAAAATTCTTAAATATTTCGCGATAATAATGGATACAAACAGAGACTCGGCCCACCAGTCCCAAAACGAAGACAATTTTGCAACCCTTGGACTAGAGTTCTTAAATGAGGCAGAAAGAGAAAAACAACGGGAAAGAAGACTCGGCATCAGCGCCGTCACGATTCGCTTCACTGAAGAATCACTCTTGATATTGTTGTCCGTCTTTCGCGTGGAATTTGTTGCATTATTCCACCGGTTATGTTATAAAACAATTGGTTCATGCTTTATGCTATGCACTATCGAATTATGGAGCACTTCGGAAGCTTGGAGAACACTTCGAGGGATCTGAGTTTTCGGTGTCTGAGTTTTTGTGACACCCAGCGAGCTTGCCATTAATTCGAGTAGTTGCTCTTATTTAAAATAAAACACTCGCGATACGTGAGCATGACTCAGCCAGTCCAGCTTTGCATCCCAAGCAATGGGCTGACAAAATAGTCCCATTGTTTTCGGAAATGACCCAAATGTTCACAAAAGGATCATTCCTATGCTGGGAATGCCAAACTCGTGCTCTCACGACATACTTGCCGGCGATTACTTCGCCTGCAACTGAGGTTACAAATCCCGACACCATTTGATTAAACGCCTCTAGACTCTTGAACGCCTTCAACTGCTTCTTGGTGTAGAAGCTGGTCTCAAGAACGAGGTAACTCAGCAAATCCGACACTTCCACAAGAGGCAAGCATTTTGGACTGAACTTCTCGGTTGTTACGCTTGCAGGGTCAACCACGATGACCGAGATCTTTTGTAAACATCTTTCCTTCCAACTCTCTAAGCTTTCGGCATTCTCAGAGAGCACTGGGATATTTTAAGATGAATGCCAGATACTTTTGTCGCTTTTTTCTTTCTGGATATTCATGTAGTTGGCGAAATAATACGGCGATAAGAGAGAGGGCTTCACTATAGAAATCGACTAATTACTCATAAATTTGACACCCGAGGGACACCAACATGGCGGATACTAACTTCAGCAAAGCTTGTGACGTCACCTGAAACCCAAGAATACCAAAACCACGTCTTAACAAATAGCGGTATAGGGGGAGTCATTTTGTTTGGAGTTGTGTGCTGTTTGCTGACTTAGGCTGGCCGTCCAGTTACGAAGCGCGATCTTGGTTCTTCTGTCGCCCTCGTCTTCAGAATTTTCAAAAACAGCGATAGTTATCCAGACAAAGCAGGAGATTAGTTCTGTAAGATACTTTTCCAGCGAGTCTGAAGACTGGTTGGATTTTTAAGTGTTATTAGCATAAAGTGATACAGGTAATTATTGTGTTGTGAAAATATTCATACACTCACTTTGCGCCGACGTGCGGTGCCTTTTCATTTTGGTAATTATTCGCTTGGATGAGAATTTTACCTTTATAGACTGATTTTTCGCCATTCCACCCTTCTGATTTTCTGTACCTTTAAGAACGGGTGTCCGTAATCAAAATATGAAAACATTTGTTCATTTCATATCCTTGCAGTTTTATCAACAAGTTATCTCGTGAACAGGCACAACCAAACGTACTAAAGACATGTAATAGAGATCTACTATCAACTGCTGTCAGTAAAGGCTTAATTCAAGATAAATTATAAATGAACCGATCATGTTGGACGGTCTCAAATATTGCATATTTTCAGCGCCCTCAGTCAATCGCCTATATAATAATCTTTGTCGAGCCTTAGCGCAGCAAACAATTCACAATTTGTTCGATTTCCACTTCCTTTGTAAACATCACTAAACAAGCGTTATTCTGTTGCAACAACAGCTACTTTAATTTCCCAAACAGCTCTAATTGTTTTACACGAAAGCATTTTCAATGAAACCCACTTTATTATTATTATTATCATTATTATTATTATTATTATTATTATTATTATTATATTTTTATAACTCAGTCATTTGAAACTTTTACAGGCACATGTATGTTTACCTGAAGTATATTCCACTATCTTGCATGTGAATTGAATTAATTTATGCAAATAATCAACTACTCTTCTTCCATTAATTTTTTTTAAGATTAGCTTCACTTTGCTTTACATACACATTACATGCTCTGCCACTGTAAGGATGATTATGATCTCCATCAGTAATATTATATCATATCTCTACAGAACATTGTTATGAAACATTCCTATTGGACTTGTCGCCACTTTCTTTCAAGGTGGCAAAATATATGTATATTGCCGAAATTAATAAGAACTTCTTGTTGACTACAACTAGTGCAGCCATACCAGTGCTCCCGTCCCCAGTAATAAGTTGGGAAAAGGACATTTGCATGGTGCTACCATTGTTTACGTTTGTTTACGTTCCCTGATTTTTATTTGACTGGATGGGCACAGCAGTACACAGGCTAATTACAAGCTTTTGGTTATTCCTCATGACTTGGTGTTAACTCGGAATTGACAGCTGACTTAATCTAATCAATTTTCTCCTGAACATTTTTAACAAACAACTTTGACTTCAGAAATACTTCTGATAATTTCCCTCTGACATTTCTAATTTGGAAGATTAATCATCATAATTAATATGTTCTTTCCACCTCCATAAACACCCAACATAAGTTCTTTGTTTATAATTCAGGCAGCTTCTGAATATAAGAAATCAAGTTTAGAAGATAGTTGATTCATTCAAAACTGTTGCAATATGAGAAAAGACAATACAGTGCTTTATTCACATAAATTGATTAAATTATATTATTATAATTATTTTACCTTACAGCACTTTTGTTCTTTAAACATTTGTTTTTTTAAAAAATTTGTTTTCTAGTAGTACCAAGATGGTAATGTTACTTTGTGAATCAGGGAGCCATATAAACCAGAAGTATTCTGTTAGCTTACTACATTTTTATGTTGCAGATGGCAGTAAGTTAGTAAAGAAAGAAAAGAAAAAAGCAAAAAGAAATAAATAAAATAAATTGATTAGTGAGGGACTGAGCAGCATAAACAAGACACTAAAAATTATTCAGAATTGTGATGGGAAACAAATACTTGTTGGGAAAGTAAATTTATTGCTCAGAAAAAAGATTACAGCTTGGAAAAAAATTACAAACTAAGGTGGAAAGTGAAAACTTAATTTATTACCATTACAATGGACATTTTGTACTTAAACATACCTCGGTTTATTCTTCCTCTGGTTGAGCCAATTTTTGTATTTTTGGGGGCTTCAGTCCTATGCATGTTACAGTCATAGGTTTTTGGCCAACTATGATACCTACAATATCGAGTGGGGATAGGGTACGTGTCCGTGCTACACGGGCATGTTTTGTCTTCTCGGCGAATCTGACCGGAATGCCGTTGACATGCCGATTTATACGGTTCAAGCCACTGCTTCACAAACCTGATGGTGCAGCGTCCTCGGATTACCGCTTCAGCCATTCAAAAACCGTCTCATTTTTAGCCTTAGTGCTTATGCTCTTCAATAAACAAAACTTAGTTGCCACGGAGCCGCCAGCGAAAAACAACAATTTCATATCGTATGCAACTTCAGTTCGACTTTGGCAAATCATATAATTGAGCTTGAGAACTATCCAAAAGGTGAACGGAGTTTCAAAGCTAAGTCTACAGTATTCTTTCTAAGTTTTGCCTTTTTACGCTGTCGATTTGACTCGCGGCGAAAACATCGTAAAAGTTAACGGCATTTTATGGTTTCGTTGAGGTGTCCGCTGACCAATAAAATACTGTATCGTGCTTTAAAAACGTATTTCCGCGGTGTCTTGTGGGGAGAATATATTCTAGTCTAAGATTCTCTGCCCCAAAGTATATGAAGTTCTATTTTGGTTAACAATGAAAGCGAAATCATTTAAAATCATAGGCAAAGTTTCCACAAGTAATGATCTTAGGCTATTCCATTTATTTGCGATATATCTTATCTAAAGAAAGCCAAACTCTAAGTTGGTCAATTTCAAATTTCACAACTGTTATAAATCAAGGACTTATATCGATGAAAGATCAAATAAGTTCGGTTCGAAGAACTACCAGAATCCTCAAATATAGACTCTATATTTTGGTAAAGGCTGATAGTTTCGAAAGAAACTGTTTGGGGCTGCGTCGGTGGGAGTAACGAAATAATTTGGATATATCAACAAAGTTGAAATGGTAAATTGGCCACCGTAATGATTACAAAAGCTGACGTTTCGAGTGTTAGCCCTTCGTCGGAGCGAATAGAGGAATTGTGGGTTGTGTGTGATTTAAAGGCAGAAAATGGAGCTACGTTATTGGTGGGAGCATGGCAACAAGAAAAACATGAATAAATTAGTGGAATGAAAAGCGTTCGTTGATCCCTGTGGGATTTAGACTGCCGGTTTGAAAGATGAGCTTTTGTTCAAGTCTTGAACATGCAGGTATCATTTCTTCCAGAAAATTAGATTTTCATCATTACCAGTGTAATAATTGATCAATAGATACATTGCGTTAATAGAACTAAGATTGTTGAACGAACAATACTTTGAACAGGATAATTCATAAGAAAAGGATGCCATCCATTATGTCTCTGAAAAATCACTTAACAATTACCTCACAGTGTCTTTGCCGACTTCTTCTGAATCATGGCTAACCATCCGTACAAAGCACAGGAAATTTTAATTCTGCAAAGTAAGAAAGAGAGAGAGAGAGTGAATTAGCAGAAAATTGAACAAATCACCATCACTAACAGATATGATGTTTTTTTTTTCATATTTAAGGGAGAAACCCTCTGAAAAGTACAAAAGAAGTGATCTAATCAGTCGTGTGTAGTGGAAGTGAGGTAATACAGCATAATATGGAAATGTGGACAGGAAACTTTGGCTTCGTGTACTGCGTCTTTCTTTTTTATATAGAAACTTTGAACTTTAGAGGTCATTAGTTGTTTTATGATATTTAAGGGCACCAAATAGATTTAGCAGATACTAGAATTTTTTGCCATTTACGAGTTGCACTTCTAAGAGTCTAATTGCATTGCTGATTTAGCATTCGTAACCACCACGTGGCGAAAGTTTAGAGTCACAATTAAGTGGCATATGATGTACAATGTTCTTCAGATACTTAAGAGAAGGTATTTACAATGTATTTAGATCAATCAGACAATCAAATTTGACCTATGGTGTGATTTAACTATGTTTTTCTAGGACGTTAGAGTCGAGGACCTTCTGAAGGCTCTTAGCCGCAATGTAAATGGTTCAAATGCTTCACTCCCAACATTGTCGAGGAGATTAAGAAATTCACTTTTGGAGACTGAAAGGAGTTAAAAAGCAACACAAGTTTTACCTGGCATCGTAAATAGCTGCATGAGAGTTGACAATTAATAATAAGTGTCAAAGCCACGTTGGAAAGAGAGACAATCTGTTATGGCTTTCGTATTAAAGCATACAGCACCTCAATAGCCTTAGTTCAGTTTCATAATTGTGTCATAATTCTCTATAAACCAGAGGCAGATGGCCCTTTTATTGTTTACAAATATTTGCAGCATACCTCCGCTAAATCTCACTTTGGGCTGGACAAGTAGTTACGTTTGAAGTTGTAGTTTTCAGTCGATGTTTAGAATGCAGCTAAGCATGTTTTCTATGCGGGTGATATTTTGGAAGAACATGGTTAAATATTTTTGCCAAGAAATGGCCGAAGGATACGACCAATCTACTCTAATGCGGTGGTCATATACACAAAGCCCGATGGCAAACACGTTGCATAGTGGACTTTGCTTTAAAATCACTGGTACATTCTCATATCAGCACATGAATACACAAGAAATAAACTTTTTTTAGCTTCCAATTTACAGAGTAGCACCTTAAGCTAACTACATAAATAACTAGTTAATTCTATGAACCATCTTTTGCATTATCTCATTTTGTTGAAATTCGGTAAGGAGGGGATTGTTCAGGTGTTCAGCTCGGTCTTCTTGAGTTAAAGTTAAGTTAATGCATTTAGGATATCCTCATCTATCGATAGAGGTGTAGTTATTTCAGTTTTGTTGGAAAGTAACTAGCGACAAATAAAAAAAATAAAAAAATAAAAATTGAATTGCCGATGTATAGCTGTTCCTGTAAGTATTGTTCTCTGGCATTTTAGAAAATGTAATCGTGCTAAAATCGGGTGCTTTATTTACCTTCTTCGTCGTCGTTTGCCGTGGGTACTCTTTTTTTCCTCCTTATCCAAGGAGGAAAGCAGCAAAGTATTTTTTTCCATCTGGTCATTTTAGGGAACGAGAGGTGTAAGTAGTTATGAAAGTTCTGCAGTGGCTTCTATGGGTGCGTTAGGCCCTTATACGGAAATCTGGCACGAGATTTTAGAAGTAAATAACACAGAATGGTTCGATTGTCCATTCTCAGAGGACAGTGGCCACTGATTAAAATTTTCAGACCTATTTTGATTGCCAACTTTTCTTGAAGTTAATATAAAAATGCTAATTATAACCTACAGGGAGTGGAATAGATTAAAATATTATATTAAAATATTATTCCAAAAAAAAAAAATGTTTGTTTTGCGCCTCCCCAAAAGTTTGTGAACATCACTACAAAATTTCAAAAACGCTACAGCAAAAGTGAAATCGAAAACAATAGCCCCTTAGCTCTCCTGTTGCAAGTGCATTATTTCATCATTGGAAAATCAGTCCTTGAATTTGCATTATTACGAATCGTCCTCTCCCAGCTAAGGAAGTGGGGGTGGGTTAGAAAACTCTGCCTCCCGAAGGGAAGTTGGACACCCCTTCTCTCCGGGCTAAACGAGACACCAAATGTATGGACGCAACGTCCAAGCAGCTCTTTTCAGACTCTACATGAACAGGGCTCGGCTTAAAACAATTATGCCGCGTGAGTCAATAGGAGGTTCAATGTTGCGTTTCATTGGTCGGCGGCATGGCTGCTTCGGCACATGCTTTTAAAATGAGATGCGATAACTATCAATTTCTTTGGAGGTCGAAAACTCGAGGTTTGTTTTTACGCGAGAGACCTTAATTCAAACGAATTAACAGGGTATGTAGATTTGTCAGATTTTGATGAAACTTCGCCAGAATATTCGCCAGATATCATAGCAACAGATGGTATGAGGCTTTTACGAAATTTGGAATATTGTCCTTGTGACTTCCCGGCGCTATACAACAACCGCAATATTTCTACAGTCCAAGTTCTAATTAGTCCTAAAGAAAGTTTCTCACGAACCAAGAGGAATATTTGTAAAGCTTCGCATGTTTTATTAGACTTTTATCTGCTAAGTGTCTCTGCATCATTTATCCTGTAGAGGACTGGGAACACCGGAAGTAAAGATTGCGTCGGTCCCAGTTCCCGTGGTCACAGGTGACAAAATATTAAGAACATATTAAGAACATATTACGAACAACAAAGATCATAACATTTGGTGCAACTGTTCTTAATTCAAAATGGTAGTCTATTTATATTCCTGCATTTTTCCTAATATAAGTAGCTGCAAATCTGAGTTCTTTTGCCGGTCAAGTTTGTAAGTTTTTTCACAATCTCTAACTGAAAAAGTTTCACGAATTCAGTCAACTGATAATAATTGTGGGAAAAGTCATGCGTTTACATTTTATTTGGTTTGTTTCTTTCAGTGCTGCCTAAATTTCTGGTAGTCAAATTTGCAAATAAGGTCAATTTATTTTGCAGGCAGACAATTCAAAGACATTTACTCTTTAAAAAAAACTTTTCCGTTCGAGTTTCATCGAAGAAGCACGACTCAATTTTCTACGAGAGCTATCGAGGAACCCAGAGGGTTAAATTAAAGAAAACGGCAAATTTTTCTCATGGAAAGTTCTGTAAAAGAAATATCTTACTACAAACACATAACTGAACTTACAAACAACAAACATATGAAATACATATATATGAACTGCGGTTATGAAACGTATATGTGCACGATCCTTCGCAGTAAAGCACTATTTAAGCAATAGTGAAAATCAGACCTGAAAAAAATTCAGGCCTGTACGGGATTCGAACCACTGACCTCTGCGATACTAGTGCAGCGCTCTACCAATTGAGCTAACAAGCCAACTGGGAGCAGGCCATCAAATTGATTCGACATAAACCCGTAGATGATAAATCAAACAACAAACATATGAAATACATATATATGAACTGCGGTTATGAAACGTATATGTGCACGATCCTTCGCAGTAAAGCACTATTTAAGCAATAGTGAAAATCAGACCTGAAAAAAAAAAATTCAGGCCCGTACAGGCCTGAATTTCATATGTTTGTTGTTTGATCTATCATCTACTGGTTTATGTCGAATTAATTTGATGGCCTGCTCCCAGTTGGCTTGTTAGCTCAATTGGTAGAGCGCTGCACTAGTATCGCAGAGGTCAGTGGTTCGAATCCCGTACAGGCCTGAAATTTTTTCAGGTCTGATTTTCACTATTGCTTAAATAGTGCTTTACTGCGAAGGATCGTGCACATATATGAACTTACAAAATACATCACCGAAAAATGGGTGCCTTGTTGGTCATGTTTGTTGAGGGTATTCCGCCGATAAAGCCTGGGCTTTCACCAGCGACACAAGCACAAACGTAAGCATAACAGCTTATTTCGCCATGAAAATGGCCTCGACACGAGCTTAAACACAAGCGAAAGCAAAAGCACAAAGATCAAAATTGTCCTTTTTCATGTGCATATGCATGTGCTTGCATTCGCTTATTCCGAGTGAAAACAAAATGCCGCACAGGCACAAGGATATCTGGTACATTTGGCTATGTCTAGCCAATTATGGAACCCGCTCTAGTTTCCCCCACGTCTGATCATTCCGAAAAAAATGGCGTCGCTGTAGACTTAAGAGCAAAGTGATAAGCGAAGATTATATCCCTTATTTCAAAAGGGAAAAACAAACAAAAAAAGCACAGGCATGGACTCAAGCTGGCAAGGAAAATCACATTGGCTTCTCCTTTCTTTAAAGATATTTCTAACTCCAAAGCGTTTTCTTCTTCCCTTATTTGGTAACGACTTTCACTTTCCTCGTCGCATGAGTGGAAGAAACAACAGAACTCGACGCTTTAAACTGTCTGCCGCCATATTGGCTGAGTTGAGATCAACGGAGCCTTGTAACTAGTAAACATGTTGTGCTATGGTACTTGTGCTTATCTTTTTCGACGTTCGTTTTCACTTGGCATAACTACCTTATGCTTGCGTTTGTTCTTGCGCTTGTGCTTGCGTCGCTGGTGAAAATCAGTCTTAAGCCTTATATTTCGTTAAATCACGGTTCGCTACGAATAAGGTTTTATTGAGCACCAACTGTGTTGACAAGAGGTAGTTTAGGAAGCAGGCGATAGCTATAGGTTGATACAATTTATATGATAAAGGTTTCTCAAAAAATTCTCCCGTAAGATTTACATCCTAGGCAATATTAGGGACCTTTAGCACCGAGAGTTTTCACAGCGACGGCGAAGTCGGTGGACGAAAGAGACTGGGGCGAGGACGGCGTTGTTCCCGCCAAAATATAAACCTTTAGCATCCTTCAATTTTCCGACGGTATATGCATCTTGCCGAGTTCTTTAACAATGAACAAATCTAAGACTTGTCGAGAGATACTTTTGCTTAGCTATGCAGACAAAAACATTTCGGATGAAGAATTTGTTCCACTATACGATTGTTATCGTTAAAAAAATCCAGATTTCGGCTATCAATCGTATAATGTTTTCGATCTAGAAAACGCTGATGAATTCAGCTTAATGCAAGGTCGAATTTCGAGTTGAAAAGGCAGCCTTCCTCGCCTTGTAGATGCCTTACATATTCCTGCAGTGTTCCATTGTGAACAGAGAAGCAATTGTGATGGTTTAGAGGGACTGTGTGTGCTGCTGAGACGAACAAGTTACCCTTGCAGATTCAGCGATATGATTCAACGTTTTCTAAGACCAGTTTCTGTTTTGAGTTTAATTACAAATGAAGTCATGGATTTTATTTCTGACAACCACTGTTATTTCGTAACAGAGTGGAATCAGAGCAGCTAAAACCTTGGCCAAGTAATTTTACTCACTTTGATTTTTGCACTTGATCATCAGATGCCGCCATATTCAGTCTGAGTCTACAGCTATCCTTTTAAAATACGATGAATAAAATGTGTTTCATGCTATTAGCTACCAAGTAAATCACGAGAAAGTATTCTCTTAAGTTGTGAAAACTAAAAGGCCAGATAAAAAGAAAACGAGTATATGCGGACAAAAACCTCGTATCTATTCACGTTTTCTTCACACCGTGAAAACAAGGCTTTTGAGGTCGGCGCCGAGCCTAGACGACTTCGCGCCAAATGTACGACCTCGAAAGGAAATAAAATTCACTTCTGGGCGCCGTCGCCCTCTTGAAAAGTCTCTTTGCTAAAGCTCCTTATTATGAACAGATGGAGTATTCAGTGAACTTTGTCGCAAAACTAGCCTGCAGAGCAGACGTAATTTGGGCGCCATCTTTGATTTTAATAGCAGCGGAAGGCTGGCAAAAGAAAGAAATTTGTAGTATGGGGGTAAGGGACGGTCAGAAATAAGGAGAGGGGCTGCGGTAAGAGGGTAAATGTTACGCGTCTTCACGCCCCTTCCCACCCCCCTTCTCCCTACCGTCGACTCTTACTCCAGATCAAACATCGCGCCCTTCTTAGCGTTAACTTGCCCTAATAAGACGCTTACACTGCAGGCTATCGCAAAGCTTTCAACACTTTCATTTAACCTCCTGGCAAAGTTCTTGTATTCATTAAAGGCTAACAGAACATATTTGAATATAGAAATGCCTTTTCTTCTACTTAAATAGTAAAAAATGGTCGGGTTCAAGGTGATTAAAAACTAGTCTATCAGATCCAAAGATTGATAGAATCTCACTTCCATTAACAGGCGGTCTCTCTCTCTATGACTCTGCAATAAAAAATAGATGGTTATAAATGGTAACTGAAATTGACGTAAAATATCAAAACAAAAATTAATAGCTAAATTAAGAATAATCACTGTTAAAATGGTATGAATTACAATACCATCGTATCGGTCAAAGTACAGTTCTTGTTTTCTGTCCACAAAAACTAATCTTTGGCTGATATTTACCTTACCACTATGTTCCTATAGAAACATACTTCATGGAATTTTTCGATTTCGATTTCGATTTTTTACAACGTATTTTCATACTGAGTTGCTTAATGAGCACATTTTTACTCAACTTAGATAATACTCTTGTCTCAGTTTAAGTAAGGCTTCCTTGGATGAGCGCACAATTTTGTTTTAAACGCCTTGAAAAAAGTGTTCGTTCTCATACTAGTGATAAACTTGCCCGTAATTTTTCGACGGGATAAGAGATTGCCACAGAGTAAAAGTTTCGAGGATAGACTGTCGGATCGCACTTCACCGCATTTGTTACGAACCTATTTGTTCGGCCGATAGAAAGAGTTAATTGTTTTTTTCGGCAATCAGTCAAGCGTTCTGTAGATATAAGCTTTCATTAAAACCGGTTATGAATCAGTGAAACTGCGTGAATATAGTTGTAGATCGCAAACGCCTTATTCTTTTTGCTTTGTTTATTGCTCTTGTTCAAACAGTGCTGATTGTAGTAAAAATTTTGCGTGCGCTTTCTTTGTGTCATTTCGTAACGTTACGTAACATAGCATGTATTTAAAACGTACTGTTCATCGTAGTTGGTGTAGTGCTGTCCAGTAAGTTCGACTGTATTTTGTCATATCGCTTCGTGCAGCTTCTTCGCCGCTAGGCAGGGAATCGTCAATACTGCAAAAATATGAAGGTTTTGTATTATGTAGTTTTTATCGTTGTTTTCGTTGTAGCTTTCCTAAGTGTATTTAGCTTAGTCCATATTGTAATAGGTTTTCGTTCGCTATTTTCTTTGCAGTTTTAACGTGTCGTTTCGCTTCGTTTTGTTTGTTTCCTCGATCTATGCAGGCCGCCGTAATCACACGTTTCGTAATCACACGTTCCGAAATCACACTTTCCGAAACTCGTGTTGAAAACTGTCTTAGAGTTGTTTGTCCATATTAAAGAATCAGTCGCCCATGGCAGTTATAATAGTCTTTAAAATGGAGTCCTCTTCAACAAGGACTCAGATGAAATGGACGGTCAGGTAAGCATATTTCATAACTTCTTTCCCTCTGATAATTTGGAAGTTTAGTTTCGCTCAGCGAAAGTAAACTTCCAATGATAAACATGTATAGTTGTGACAACACTAGTATATCCCGTCACACTAGGAACAATGACGGGGCCTAGGCCGAAAACGTGTCTTTCTTCTTGTACTAATCGATGCTGGAGAAATATGGAATCGTAACCTTTAAGATTATGAAAGATACAGATGACTTCACGATAGTCGGCTGGTTGACGGTTTCCATCTTCGGTGCCGTACGCCAATTCGTCTGACCACTGAAGAAAATCTCTCGTACATTCTTCGCCATAAAATTCCAAACCGATTCGGTAAAATCGGGTGTTTCGGCGCAGACGCATATGGGGAGATGTGTACAATCTTCGTCGATCATGGTTTCCAAGTCTGCATACACGAATATGGGAGGTTCTTCATACGCCGACACTTCTGGATTTATTTTTCGTTGCCGTTTCAATTTTGATTTTGATTTTTTCTTAGGTTTATATTCTTCTTCATCGATGAGTCGGATGAAACAAATATAGGAAAGGAGGTCTACGGTTTCTGTACAACTCGAACACTTTCCCTAATAAAATCGATGCGGATGTTTTTGGGTAGGGAAAAATTCTCTACAGCAATTGCCAAACCGGATCCATGTCTGGCAAATGTTATTATCACGATGAAACTCCAAACAATGTTCATCGTAAAAATGGCGATTGCAAGAGTGACAAAGAATGGAAGGTTGATGTGGTTTCGATCCGAATTCGACCTGCTTGCAGGCTTTGCAAAGCCGTCCGTCGCAGGGGTGGGTTCGGAAATCATCGTGGTCGAAGTCTTTGTTGCAGCGATCACAAAAATACGATTTCTCTAGGAAACCCATGTAAGATGTGCACCCGTGATAATGACCAATATCACCACCGTCGGGATCGGGCTCGAACAATAACGAAGAATGTGTTTCGGTGACTTTACTTTTCCTTCGAAGGTGATACAGTAAGGATAACACGTACTCATGACTTTAAGCTGATAGTCGGGTGCCAAATATTCTTGAAATTCTTTTAATTCTTCCCGTCCGCAGGGACCTTCGGGGACATTGGTTTCGCGGTGGAGGTATTTTGCACAACGCGTTTAACACATTAAGATTGTTAGACACATTCTTGTAATAATTGTAGCTTTCGCGGTCGTCTTTTTGGTGAATCCAGGCTTTGGTCAACCAAATGGCACGCGCCAAACAGAGGTTGTCATCTGCATTTTAATGCATAACACTGATTGCTTTTTATGGAAGACCGATTTCATGTTTCATACCAGACCAAGAAATTTTAGAAGCAACAGACTCTTTATTTCAAATTGTAAGTTTTTTTACTTTATTTATTTTTTAAAAAGAATGAAAATTTCATGCTGATTTTTTGTTGTAGATGGACGAGCCACGAAGATCAAAACGCCTAAGAGGGGAAGATGTTGAAGATGGTCTCCCTTATGCATGTTTTATATGTTTTACGGCCATATGTATCAATATGGTGAGCGCCACTGCCACTCCGTGTTACCGAAGACGTGTTCATAATCACTGCTTCGAAAATCATCACCTAATCGTCTTCCTGTTTCGCCGATGTATAACTTTTTGCAATAAGTGGAAGTTATGCAATAGATTACGTTGGCGGAGGTGCACGTGAAGTAATCGGTGATCTTGATAGATCGCTTGGGTCCCGATATTTTCTCAGCCTTGTGAATGAAAGGATAAGTTTTGCATCGTGCGCGAGCGCATTTAAAAGTGCCGGGTTGGTGATTAGTTTGTAAGGAACTTCTGACCAAGAAATTGCCTATGTTTTTGTCGCGTTTGAATGAAACAAGTGGAGGTTGCGAAAAGATAGCGCCAGTCTCTGGATCGTTTTGAAGTAATTTAAAGTTTTTAAGAATAATGGATTTAACTTAATGGTTGTGAGGGTGAAACGTGAGAGTGAATGGAATGCGGTCGGATTTTCCTTCTGTGACGTTTGTAGTGCTGACTGTCGTTCAATAAGTTGGGCGCGGTGGTGACCCACTTGAACTACAGAAACTGGGTAACCACGTTTTTCGAAAAACATTGACTCTGAATTCTAGGAAAAATCAGAGTCATTATTAAGTAAATGACGAAGTCTTCGAAACTGAGAAAAGGGAATGGAAATCTTTACATGAGATGCGAAGATGAATACAACAAGTAACTATGTGAGTCTGTAGGTTTGTTATACACACTAGTGCATAAACCGTTGCCTTAAATTGAAACTTAGATATCTAAAAAGGAAAAAGAATTGTCGGAAATTTCCCAGGTATAGTATTTTAGAGCCGGCTGAAAAGAATTGACCGCGGTTATAAATTGAGTAACCTCCACTCTAGTAGAGAAGGTAGCGCCGATACAGTCGTCGATGTAGCGACCGCAGAGTTCAGGCTTGGGGCCAATGTATTGACTAAAAAAGTGGTGTTCAACAAAACCTACAAAAAGATTGGCATAGCTGGGTCCCATTTTGGTACCCACAGCTACACCGTTGGTCCATTTGAAAAAGTTGTCCCCGAATGAAAAACAATTAAGTGTGAGCACTAGTTCAGCTAAGCAAAGTAGGGTTTCAGATTTAGGTTTCTGAACAGTGCGTTGATCAAAAAAGTGTTTGAGGGCCAGAAGACCTTTGCCATTAGGAATGAAAGTGCAAAGAGATGCAATGTCCATGGTGAAAAGAAGTTTGTTCTGGCCAGGGAAATTAAAGTCGCGAAAAATTTGAAGAGCATGTTGGCTGTCTTTGAAATATGATTGTAAAGTTTTGGCGACGGGAGCCATAATTTTGTCTAAATAGCTGGAAATAAGTTCGGTAGGGCAACTGCAAGCCGAGATAATGGGCCGACTTGGGTTGTTAGGTTTGTAAATGTTAGGTAACAAGTAAATACAAGAAGTTCTAGGGTTGGTTATGATGAGATTTTTTGCAGTGGCCGGCAATTCTTGTTTAGCTATGAGTTCGTTAATTGTATTTTAACGGTGTTTTGATTAATGGTAGTAAGATCTTTGTCAACCTTTTGCTAAAAAGAGGTGTCAGAAAGTTTCCACAAAGCTTCTTTTTGGTAGAGGTCGGTCTGCCAAACAACTACTGCGCCGCCCTTGTCGGCCGCTTTGATAACTCAATATCTCTGCGTTTTTTATGGCTTTTTAGTGCCGACCACAATTTAGAGGAAAGATTGGAAAATTTAGTACTACGATTGAGATTAAGTTTATTAATATCGTGGCGACATTTTTTGATGAAAAAGTCTAATGATGCGAACTGGCCCTCTGTAGGAGTCCATTTAGACTTTCGAATCTAAAGTGTTTCGAAAGTGTCTTTGTTCGAGGTGTCAGAATCATCTTCTTTGTCATTAAAAAAAGGCTTTTAACTGAATGCGGCGAAGGAATTTTTCTACGTCTTGTTTAACTGAGAATCCCCCGTTGCTTTAGAAATGGGAACAAAATTTAAGCCCTTGCTGAGGACGCGTTTTTCTGAATCGGAGAGTGCAAGATTTTCTGGAATGGTAACTACGGTTTTTGAGGTTTTCTGGTGATGAGCGGTTAGCAATTTGGGAACCGATAAGTTGGTCAAGTTTAGTCTAGCTTTTTTTTTCCAGATTCAACATTCCTTACCTGAAATAAATTATCATTCTATTTATTATTGGTTTTTTAGTGATTTAAAATTTGAACTAAATGTCGTAGATTATACGTTTATTTTGAAGATGAAGATGTTTTAAATACTATTATTTTCATTTACGACGCACGCCGTATTGTACACTTTTTTACCGATGCACGAGATCAACACCTTTATAATTACGAATGGTTAGCCACCCTGTGGGATTATAATTCACATGTCATTACATTCTTTAGTTTTTGGATGGTATACTTTACTTGCAAATAAATAGTACGTTTCATTTACATTGTCTGTATTTATTTTTGTCCTCTTAGGACAATAACTGTAGACGCTAAAACACTTTAAATACGTCAGGGACACAAATAAGTTTTGAACGCGTACCAATATTCTTTTATTTCAAGGTGATTCACTCGAAGGATTACACGGTTCCTAAAAAGTAAAAGGAATTTGAAACAAACGATGCAGTGGAGAAAGGAAACGCTGAATTCAAAACGAACCAAACAATGGGAATAGTACTTACAAAACACGTTTTGAGCCGATAAAACGTAGAACACACAAAGAAACTTGAACTAACTCGACTTACTCAAGGTCGTCACTGAAAATGGCGACCATAACACGTATGGCTTAGTTGCGGCGGGCTGGGCCCTAAACTAGCGCGTGTAAACTGCCAGGCGTAACGACAAACTTGAGCTTACAACAACAACAACGACTACCCCGTCATTGCATTTCGAACGTTTTTCTTTTACGTCATGTATTATTTAAGTTTCGAGTGCGATATCCATGACCCCTTTTTTATACTCATGAACGATCGTCTTTTTTTCCGTCAAGTAAATCGTATTTATAATATAGAACCTGACCTTCACACCTGTTTGAACATACTCGTAACTACGAATGCTGCTTTTCTCGGCACTCTCAGTCATTTCAGATGGTTATCGACTGTTCCTCGCGTTCCTGCATTTTTATATCACACCATATGAGATAATTGACGACTGATTTGTTATTTATTCTAGGATCCTGACGATTATAGTTTCCCCGTTGAAGCCTATAGACTATTTTCTTTTGGATTAAATATTTTTTACTCGTGATTGACAACGAAAATGACGTTTTTGTATTTCATAATAATGTCAGATTTTTTCATGAAATCAACTGTATTTACAATGTCATGCATCGCGTCTGTTTTGGATTTCGTTCTGCAAATCAGTGGTGTAACCCTTTCCTCCGCATTTTAGATGGTTAGCCCCCATCCCCTACACTCAAAGCAATCTCGTTTTTTATTTTTATGCAGTACCTTACGAATAAACCTTTATTTACTTGATGCAATAAATAATTATTCTTCCTTTATTTGCACGCTTACCGATTACAAAATCCATCAGCTACTTCTTTATCCCAACTGGAATAATACATACTCCCTTCTCCATATGGGCTATATATAAATCGTAACGCATCCCTAAATACATAGGAGTGATGTCTTTTCGTTAGTTTCAATTCCTGGATTTCCCTATCTTTTTCCTTACAAGATTCCGCATGTTGTTTAGCTTGTTTGCGTATCTTACGCTTAAGGCGTCGAATTCTTTTTCCGTGCGAAGATCCTGACATCTTACACCCACAGAGATAACGAAGCAAGGTCGAATTCGAGTTGACGACTATAGTCTCTTTCAAATTTAAGTCTTCGTTTCATTATTCGTATGCGTCGACGTATTGCTTTTATGCCTCTTTTAGCCATCTCTGTAGAACTGGTAGCGTAGGAATGATATCTTCTGTTTTTAAAAGATGGATATTCACACTTCACTAACAGTAGTCTGTAGAATTATTTGCTTGACACCTGTCGTTATCCATCTATTTCCATTGACTCTTCATCACTCATCCGTAATTGTCAGATCTTACATACATACATACATATACTTTATTTAATCTTGAATTTGGAGTAGCTAAAGAATAAGCTAGTATCTTCGAGTTACAAGTATAATTCTAAATACTACTAAAATGTAAAATGTAAAATTGTAACATTCTAAAGTTTAACTATGAGAAAGAGTCATACTGTAGAATCTTGCGCTTGAAATCAGAAAAGTCAGACGTTCTAAAAGAGTCCGGAAGAGAGTTCCATAGTTTTGAAGCCATATATGAAAAGGAGTGAAGACCATAAGTAGTAGTTTTTGTAGACGGTAGAGACAAAATATAACTTCCGCGTAGATTATAGGATACAGACCGGAAACTAAACATATTCTTTAGATAGCCTGGATAGCAGTTAAAAAACAAGCTCTTGTACAATATAATTAAGAAAGCCTGAAGGCGTCTTTTATACAGAGATTTGGAGTTAACTTTGCTAAGTAGAGAGTCATAGGAAGAATTAGAATCCTGCAAGATAACTCTAAGAATTCACTTGTTTAAAGTATCTATCTTCTCAGTACTACGTGCACCACAAAAGTGCCATACAGACGTACAATAGTTAAAATGTGGCATAATAAAAGCCTTATACAATCTTAGTAGAGTATCTTTAGAGATAAGTTTACGAAATCTTAGCATTACATTGAACTGGCCATTTATCTTCTTACAAATAGTTGATATATAATTATCAAAACGCAACCTATTGTCAATATTTATTCCAAATATATCCAAAGAATCTTTTAATGGAAAAGAGGAGTGGCCTGTTTTTCCCAAGACTATAGCCTGGTGTTTTGTCTCATTTACAATCATTCCATTGCTGCGATACCACTTATTTGCAACTCTCACTTCCCGACAAATACAGTTCTCTAGAGCTACTGGGTCGACATCAGAAGAGTATAACTGATGATCGTCCGCATATGCGTGAAATTTACCTTGCGTAACCGAGTAAAACAAGTCGTTGATGAATATGTTAAAAAACACAGGCCCCAAAACACTTCCTTGCGGAACTCCTCTTTTAACATCTTTCCAACTGGAAAAGGTGTCCCCAATCTTGACTCTCTGCTGTCTCCCCGAAAAATAATCCTTGAAGAGTGCTACACTTCTCTTTCCCACACCATAAGCTTTGAGTTTTGCTAAAAGTAGATTGTGTTGAATAACATCGAAAGCCTTAGAAAGATCCGTTGAGAATTCCTTTTTATCTTTCATTTTCTGTGTTATTTTATCCATTAACTTTGGAATATAAGCTTCTCTCACACTTCTTATTCGTCCACTCCATAACACTTCTAGCTCTGTTTGTTCTTTTTTCTTGCAAGAATTACATTTCTCACAATCGCAGGTACAATCGTACGGATAGATAAACTCAGGCATCGTAATTCTCTAACTCTAAGTCTACACAGACAGATTTATAAGTTATATGGACGACTCATTTGACAGATGTCATGACTCAGCAAAAAAGTGACAGCTTGTCTGTTAAGTTGTAATGGAGAATGTGGTAGCAGTTTCAACTATAGAACAACAGGATTATGTTGTAATTATTAGAAACGACATGGTGCGTACGAAGAGGAGACCTCCCCGTTCTTCCAGAAACCAAAAAGGAAAGAAAAAAGTGAGAAAACAACATGGTAGTGGCGTCGAATCTGCTTTGACCAAATTTCGAGTAAAAGCGATTCCTAAAGGTATCAAAACGTTAATTGACATTGCTAAAGGGAAACTCACTTCAAATCGTATTCAAAGAGAAAAGGACAAGTACGAGACCAAGTATCAAACGTACCGTAGGCAAGGGGGAAGATTGAATATAAGAGACTAGGGACATGAAACGAACGCCACTTTACGTCCAGACCCGTGTTATATCATGTAACACTTTATTCTTTTACAAGTGTCAAATAAAATGTTTGATTCACACCTCACACCAACGCTCTGTTTGTTTTACATTGTCTGTGAATTACTGCGATTTCAGTGAATGATACACAATACACAGTCACATTTGTAACTGACGCAATATAGAGCAGCGCGCGAACTTTGATTTATTTGCACGCGCGGCCTCGTAACATCAGCGCGCGACCTTTAATTTAGTTGCACGTGCGTATCGCAAGCGCTCACGAAAGCGCCGCGACAGCCCGCAAGTGCTCACGAAAGCGCTTGCGATACGCGCGTGCAACTATATTAAAGGTCGCACGCTGATGTTACGAGGCCGCGGTTTTTTTTAATCCTGGTTTTCTCTGCTTAAATCAAGTTAAATCGGTAAAATAAAGACACCAGGAGCAAACAACACACGTATAGAATAAGGTAAGCCATTTTTATTTAATATTCTCACTTTTAACTGTCTCCATGGATATCTTGTAGAAAATCCCATATAAATCCTTATAAATCGATATGCAAATTGTGTCCCTTGTGTGGTTCTTAAAGAGAGCTTGGGCCGCCTGTGATACTGCTTGTAAAAATTTCAAGAAATAAAATACCTCAAAGGTACCTTCTGTCTTCGAGATTGTTTCATGTCTTGTGTTTACGCTTATTGGGTTCTTGTTGAACCAACCCAGCTCCTTTTGTTTGTTGATGTCAAACCGATACTTGTCTCTGTAAATTAATTCACCGCTGTTCAAAATTCTGCTGTGCGGATCCATGAGTGATGTGTTCTCTCTGGTAACGTTCTAAGAACTGCGTTCACAATTTTTTTCTCACCGAGATTTACATCGAAACCTTGGATTCCATTAATCCCATTGTTCTACCGTCCACCTACACGACATGAATACTAATGTATCCTCCCAAAGGGTTTAGATCTCATTGTTTCTCTTTTTTGAATAATAACGGTCACATCCCTGTTTGAACCATTTTTTTACCCCTCGTCTACCTACACGACATGATCCAAAATCCTCCCAAAGGAATTATTCTACATCATCTTGGATTCCATTGTCGCCATTGTTCGACGCCATCTTGGATCCCATTGTTTTCTCTCACTCGACCCAGGCCCCGTCATTGTTGCTAGTGTGACGGGATATACTACTGACAACGATACATGTACTACAGAGTCAATCTTTGTCTTAGAGTCTGCTCAGCAATCCTTTTCGTTTTTATTTTTGAATCCTTCTCTCGATAGCTTTAACAAATGTGGAAAGATATCTCAGTATGCTTTAACCCACTGACTCTAAACCGAATTCAAATCGTGTAATTTTTAAACAATCACTTGCGCCATGAAGGCCAGTCATAAAATCATATAACACAATTTCTTAGACGATCTCTGATAAAGCTTTTTTAAGGCGTAATAGAGAATGGTTTGTCTAGGTTACCTCGAGGTTCCAGATGAAATCGCTACCAGAACGAATTTAATTTATCAAAACACTTCCAGAACACCCACCAGAGAGGCCTGAACAATCCATTTTAACCTCTCCTAGGGACATAACCAATAGCCATAACCCTTCAATGTGTGAGGGTTTCTTTTCCCTTCTTCTATCACTTTTTTGTGCGTGTGATGTAAATAAAAACAAAAATGCTTCGTTTGCAGATAATGGTACGGTTCTGACTTGTGAAGCTTGTGTATGAGACAAGTGAGGAAGGACGCCTTTCAATTCCTTGGGAAATCATGAATTGTATCCACCTGATCTCTGACGAGATTTTTGCATATTACCAGTGATTTCTCACACAAAGTGCTTGTTCATTTTCTCCTTTAGGAGAGAGAAAAAGAAAGATCCTCGTCAACTAGTTCTTTTGCTGTAATGGAGAGGAGTAATAGAATACATTGTCAATACCCTTCTACCAACATGATAATTTCAAATAAAATTATGACG
This sequence comes from Stylophora pistillata, assembly GCF_964205215.1. Lineage (NCBI taxonomy): Eukaryota > Metazoa > Cnidaria > Anthozoa > Scleractinia > Pocilloporidae > Stylophora > Stylophora pistillata. The sequence goes on along the minus strand of NC_142528.1, from coordinate 20,853,645 downwards.
ACGCAGAAAAAAATTTATATACAACAGGAATTTTATCTGATTGGTTGACACCGTATTTCAATTTCAACCGCATAACTCCAACCCCCCCTTTCCCTCCCTCAATCTCAAACCCTTCATCTCGTTTCAAATGGATAAAAAAAAACAGAATGGAATTTGGTTCTCGTGACTCTTGTACCTTGCAGTTTCAGTTGAAAAGTTCCTGTCCTTTGTAATCGTAAAAAGTAAATTCTACTCAAAATTCCATTCTTCGCTCTCGTTTAATCCACGTTGGATCACAGGCCGACCGCACTTTGTGTTCGTGGTTGATAGTTGTTGGCATGAAACGAACAATATCTACGAGGGTTAAGACTAAGCTTTTAAAATTGCATATATAAATTGCATCTCGGTTTGAATGTTTCAATAAAGTTAAATGAAATGTTAATCTATGCATTTGTGGTGTTCTTTCGTCTCAATGCGCCTTTTCAAGCGTATTTTATGAAATTATTTGGCTGGAGGCCGTCAAGAGATGAAAAATGGACACAAGGCTTGCAACTTGATGGTCTATTTATTTATTACGAATATTTAGACAGGGTAGCCCGGTTCAGGAAATAGCTGGTTTAAATGGGGCCCGGCTGCAACCTTCTCCACTTCAAACTGGAATTAACGCCGATCTACTGAATATCTGTCTTAAATGGCGACGGTTGTTGATCGATGAGATGTTGCTCTATCTCTACACCAAATTTGAACTTTATCCATTCAAGTGGACCTTCGACATTTTCAGAGAAAATCGATGCTGAAAAGATGAATATGGCTTTCTCAATATGATCGGACGCAGGCCGTTTCAAATTTACCAACCAGTATAGAAACTTTCCAAGCCAAGCGTCCGTCTCATGTCAACAATTATTGACCACAAACACATAGTGTGGTCTGCCTGTGGTTGGTTGTAACTCTTTTGAACTTTCAAAATCAAATTGGATCATCTTTAACAGGATTACGCAACGATTGCAAAGAAATATCTGCTCTTACTGTCAAGAATGTAAACGCTTCAGTAGTCGTTAAATGTTTCAACAAAATAAAACTAAAACTATTAAATCCTCAATAGCCAATTAGTTATTTTAACTCAGTTGAAGTTTAATTTAACCGTTTCCAAATGAGAGGGAAACCTCTAAGGCTTTCTGAAGTTCGGCTTGAATTCCAATCCCTCTGTAGGCAGCTACGTATACATGTACGTTTTAAAGGCGTTGAGCAAAGAAATATCCGGTCTTACTATCGGGAATGGATACACATTAATAGCCGTAAGACCAGCCGTGGTTGGTGAGTCCAATAAACACAAACTTTTAACAACGACGACACTTTATTCTTCGACCTCATGCTTTTTCCCCACCCCTCTCCCCAATGGCGAAATGGCCAGCGGCCGTAGCATTGGTATTATTAGGACAACATCCTAAATGCTCTGACGGTTTCGATACAAATGCAAAAGAAGCCTTTCGATGTGTTTATTTTCATTCAGATTAACCCTTAGTAAAATACTTGCACTTTGGGTTATTCTTGTAACTTTATCATATCTTTATCTCCCTTGAAGAATGGTACATAAAAATAATGATGACATCAAAATAATACTCTCTAAGACTTTTATTCCATTTTAAGTTTCATCAATATTTTGATAATTTCTCTCAGCTTAAAGACAACTATTTTGCTATCCTGACAGGCCCGTATCGCATTCGATGGGTAAATATAGTCTGCTTTTCTCGATGTTTTTTGTTAGTAGAGGAAGTAGAACTATTTCCCGAGTTGTGCATTTATATACAGCAACAGTGTATCGAAAAATGGTATTTGGCAAACTTATTCATAGAAGTAGATAGTCATTGCATATACTGGGTCAAATACAAGTAAGGTACCGCCAGTATAAGCGTGCTCGCTGAAGCACAGTAAATAATAGAGCTGAATTATCGACCCACTGATCATGCCTTTGATATAAAGATCAGACTAGTGAGAATGAAGTTTTTTAGTCTTCGAAGTTTCCTGAAGCTTTACAGTCAAACTAAGTGAAGCGTACCCCTCAGGATTACATTAATGATTTGATTATTTGAATATTGAACCCGCTAATCGTTTCAGGGGCGCAATAACGAATTGGATATTTGAACATGGAACCCGCTAACCGTTTCAAGAATGCAATAATGGATTGATTATTCTTATATTGAACCGGATAGCCGTATTCGTTTTGAAAAGGCGCGGATCATTGTTCAAATCAGAAGTCCATTTCTGATTGGATTATGCGAACAAGTGATGATGGATCGGAACTATTTCAATATGGCGTGAGACATGGGGGAAAGGTGAGTTCGAGTGTTGTGTAGAACTTCTTGTAAATGTTCTAAATGGAATGTTATCGAGGGCTTTTTTCGCATATTTACATTATTAACTGCGGTATTAGATACGTATGATGCACGATCCTCGCAGTAGAGAGCGCTATTTATGCAATAGCGAAAATCAGACCTGAAAAAAATCAGGCCTGTACGGGATTCGAACCACTGACCTCTGCGATACTAGTGCAGCGCTCTACCAATTGAGCTAACAAGCCAACTGGGAGCAAGCCGTTAAGTTAATTCGTAATAAACCCGTGATGATAAATCAGATACAAAGAAGTTTTGATTTTTTTTTCAGGTCTGATTTTCGCTATTGCATAAATAGCGCTCTCTACTGCGAGGATCGTGCATCATACGTAATTTGACCAATCATCCGCGCCTTTTCAAAACGGATACGGCTATCGGGTTCATGATCAATATTTAAATAATCAATTCATTATTGCATTCGTGAAACGACTGGCGGGTTTAATACCCAAAGGATCAATTCATTAATGTAATCTTGGGGGGTACGCTTCACTTAGTTTGACTGTAAGAGGAAATGTGGCCAAAAATCGAACATTTCAAACTATGGTGGCAACAGCGGAAAAATCGATTAGGCTCATATTCTCAAGTCAGGTTGGCCTTATGGTGAAACAAAGCACTGCATACTTCGTTTGGCTGAATATCGATTTATTTTCGAGAAAATCGATAAAAGCTGAATTTCACCTAAATGCCGCTTTTGAAGCTCAAAATTTCAGACGAATCTCGGAGCGTCCCGCCACGAATTGAAAACACTTGGACCGATAAAAACTACCAAATCTTGAAAAACAACATCACTACATAATTTGACAGCAATTTGAGCAATTCTTGATTATTTATTTACACAACGTAATTGAATTTATCCGACCTTCTTCTAACAAGATTAAAAATAGGTCAAAAGTAACCTGTTATTTAACTATGTGCTATACAAAATAATCGACTGAAAATCTGGCTTTTGGAAGGTGAAGTGTGGTTATATTTTATCTCCAAAGGATTTTTTTGGGAAGTGATTCAGTGCGATTTAATCAAATTTTAAAGTTGGATAAAATGAGCTGATTTAACGATGCCGTCAGTTGTTAGAAAATGTACACATTCACACGCAAACTCGATTGTCTCGCATTTTACATTCAATCTACAGCTTATTTAATGTAATATCATCTTACCGTCCATATTGCTGTACCACAAAAGGGGATTGCAGTCCTGAAATTGTTGCATTGCTCCCACAATAGCGATATAACTTGGCAGGATGGTCAACACCTCCTGATAATGATTGTTTACAAAGGGTATTTCAGGGTTTCTCTCTTTCCATTTCGTTGAAAAGGAGGCTGTAATTACTTCACGTAAGAGAACTTAGTTTAAATGAAAGTCTTTAACTAAACCACGAACCAAATGTTGGCGAAATGTTGCTAGTTCAGAAACATGTTTCTCGTGTGCGGAATAACGCTAATTAATTCAAAATTATGGTGTCCACAGAATTCGACAACTCCGCAAAAATACAACTTTGGACTGTGAAGCACGTGGCTATAGGAACTAAGGGCGAGTGTTACATAAAGGGAACAGGAGCAAACAATTATTTAACTCCGATCCTTATTGAGTTCATATTTTTATTTTGTAAATTATTGTTTAGGTTGATAAAGCTCACCTTAGGACAAAAGAACGAAAGGTAAACCTAGTTCGGTGATTAAAACCTTTGCTTGCTACATAATAATTTGGATATATCAACAAAGTTGAAATGGTAAATTGGCCACCGTAACGATTACAAAAGCTGACGTTTCGAGCGTTAGCCCTTCGTCGGAGCGAATAGAGGAATTGTGGGTTGTGTGTGCTTTTAAAGCCAGAAAATGGAGCTACGTTATTGGTGGGAACATGGCAACGAGAAAAACACGAATAAATTAGTGGAATGAAAAGCGTTCGTTGATCCCTGTGGGATTTAGACTGCCGGTTTGAAAGATGAGCTTTTTTTCAAGAGTTTTACGGCTTTCCGTGCTACCTAAATGTAAGGAAAGACCGCAGATTGCCATATGTTGCTTAGAATGATTAGGTCAATTAAAATGTCTAGCGACTGGTTTCGATGTGTCCTTGTCATTCTTTTCCACGTCTCGAAGGTGTTCACAACACTGATAAAATATCGGGACCTAAACGATCCATTAAGATCACCGATCACTTCACGTGCACCTCCGCCAATGTAATCTATTGCATAACTTGCACTTATTGCAAAAAGATATACATCGGCGAAACAGGCAGAAGACTAGGTGACCGATTCCGAGAACACCTTCGAGACGTGGAAAAGAATGACAAGGACACATCAAACCATTCGCTACACATTTTAATTGACCTAATCATTCTAAGCAACATATGGCAATCTGCGGTCTTTCCTTACTCTTAGGTAGCATGGAAAGCCGTAAAACTCTTGAAAAAAAGCTCATCTTTCAAACCGGCAGTCTAAATCCCACAGGGATCAACGAACGCTTTTCAATTCCACTAATTTATTCGTGTTTTTCTCGTTGCCATGTTCCCACCAATAACGTAGCTCCATTTTCTGCCTTTAAAAGCACACACAACCCACAATTCCTCTATTCGCTCCGACGAAGGGCTAACGCTCGAAACGTCAGCTTTTGTAATCGTTACGGTGGCCAATTTACCATTTCAACTTGGTTGATATATCCAAATTATTTCGTTACTCCCACCGACGCAACCCCAAACAGTTTCTTTCGAAACTATCAGCCTTTATTCATTTGCTTGCTACAGTTTTACTGTATTTTACCACAGTTAATATGATTTAACTGTTGATAAGTTCTCAACTTCCCTGCACTCTTACTAAATTTTCTTCTGTTGATGATATGTAATATTCAAAATGAGTTACAGTCAAACCTACCGAATGAAACTCAGAGGGGTGTTTTTATCGTTAATCGCTGAAACCACACTTAGCATCTATAGAAACACTTGGTGCTTTCTTTGAGTAAGAAGGAACCGGTCGAGATGACAATTGCCTCGAGTAGAGGTAAGGATTTTAAATAATTTAAAAGTATCTTTTAAGACGCTGAAAAATTGAATCGTATTTGTTTCCTCTTCCTTTTTTTAAATCTCTATTGATTGTTTGATTAATTAAGGTAATCTTGAGGGGTACGCTTCACTTAGTTTGACTATAAATTTTTCATTACGCATCAACCACGCTCTATAATATTTCGCCATATAATGCATTGGTGGCTTTGGGCCCGACCATATTTGTAAAATTTTTCCTGCAAAAGAACCATTACCCCCTGATTTATGAATTAATACAAAAAGTACATTCCCAGCCTTTCATTTGCCATTTTTCCAGCTCAGTGCCCCACACTCACTTTGAATTATTCCAATCAGTCCCCCTCGGTTACGAAACTAAACAAAAACAATCAATAGGAATAATTTATAGAGAAAACTAAAAAAACAGTTAACGATAACAGCGTTTTTTCCAGAACGCGCTCGGAAAAAGTGTTTGCAAAGGCACTAGTAATTCGTGTGCCACGAGGATGAAATTAAAAAAAAAAGGCTTAGAAAAGTAGGTGGCGATAAACTCAAGGAATCCAAACTAGGCGACATCACCATCCAGTCGAACGTAATTGTTTCCAAAACATAACGAACAATGTCACTTGCAGATGTTTGTGATTTTTGCGACTTTCTAAAATACAAAAGGAGAATATTTCGTTTAGCGAAGACTTATTCTTGTGTTTTTCTTTCGAGAGAGTGGCGAACGAGTATACACAATCAACTTTTTTACTGTTTTCAGCTATCCACTTTGAGAATATGGCAAACCTTCGAGGGCCAATTTTATCTATTTTCTTCCATCACTAAATTAAGCAATATTAAGTTAACTATACTTTCCAAGAGAAACTTTGGTAAAATAATGAAATACACCCGAGTTATTCACAACTGAATTATTTAGCCCGCCAAATTGTGAGAAGCTGTTTACAACACGTTTACAACATATTTGTTGTTGCTCTTCGTTTTAAACTAGAATGTCAATGGAGAAAGACAAAAAAAGACAAAATTTCATACATGTAAGGAAAGAGAGGCGTGGCTGTAAGCACGATTAGTAAACAAATTCGGCGCCAACACTCTTATCCGCCATCTTGAAACTCTCTTGTCCGCCATCTTGAAAATGAAAACGGGGCTAGCCATGCAGGAAATATTGGGGGGAGATGCCATGACACTGAGCGCTTATAATGGCAAACGAGCACTGCGGTGTTCTTCTTTGTACTAACGATTAAAGATACGAAAGTGGTAGAAGTTCAACATTTTCCAGCTTTCCTTCGAAGAGTGATCTCAGAAAATAGTGGCTTATTGCGATTAGACGAGATGAGGGAGCTCTTTTCAAGGTAAATTGCCTACGATTTCTGCTTCGATAGTTCGGGCTGTCAAAAGAAACCCACGTGGAACAAAACTCGCTGTAAAAACAGTTCATACTGCCATGTATTTTATGTCTTTATTAAGAAACTACTGAAAAAAGACAACATTTGCGTCGTAGAATATGGTATTTTATTATAGGTGTCTAAAGGCTCAACATTTGTCTGTTCTGAGCACTTCTCACCTGAGCTTATCGACAGAACTTTAACTGGACGTAAACGTCTTAAGAAACATGCCATCTAACAATATTCAAGTGGACTAGTAGTACTCCGTACCGGCCACTAAACAGCTATCAAAGAAAACGATTGTGTGTGGATCGTTTAGAATCTCCGAACGATGGATTTGAAAGCAATCAAGAGACTGATATGGAGTGTGATATCACACAAGAAGAACAACAACAAAATGACGCTCCGCTGGAAAGCCAGTCTATAGAAGAACAACTTCGACAGACAAAACAACATATCGAAGATCTTAAAAAGGAAATTGAAATTCTAACCCTCAGTAAATTTGGAATTACTAAAGCGTCGCATGATCCAGAGCTGGTAAGAAATTTTACCGGATATCAATCTCCCGACGTTTTTGACTTCAGTTTATGGCTTGAGCCTTACGCGAAAAACATGATGACACGGTGGCAGGTCCCGCGTAATCAAGGTTAGGAGAACTATCGCCAGGACCTTTGTCCAAGTTTTTCTCTGTCTCTGTATGATGTGTTAACAACGCACCAGCAAATATTTGAAGACGTAAAGAAATTTGATATCCTTAACTCTTAATAAATATGTAGTTGCCAGTGGTTTCTAGAATGAAGGTTACAGACATAATACATTAAGAACGGAATAACTAATTAAAAAAATTAAATAACATAGGAAACACGGATAATACAGGATGAAATATGAAACAAGCCAAGATAGGAGCCATTACCTGACGATTTGGGAATACTGCCTAAAGAACTAACGTTGCTCGACTTTTAACTAACGAAGTCCTTGCAAACTTTTTAGCCCGCGCGAATGTGGACCTATTTATACTATTATACGCTGACGGGGGATTGGTTTCCACATCAGTATTTCCTTTTCATGATTCCCATCAGGCTTGGATGTACGGAAACTGATCTTGCAGTAAGAATTCAATGTAAGCACAACTACAGTAAGCAGAATAATTATTACCTGGACAAATTTTCTTTATGTTATGTCGGGACAAATACCCATATGACCAACTAAGGAACAGGTTCAAAAACATATGCCTCCTTCCTTCAAGCAAAATTTTCCTCAAACAAGGGTAATTTTAGATTGCACAGAAATCAAAGTGCAAAGACCCAGCTCTAAGGTATTAAATTCTGAGTTTTATTCAAATTATAAATCTCACACCACTTACAAGGGGGAGAGTTGAAAAGACTGACCCCACTGATCCCCGCTTCGCGGACTACCCCGCGAACTACTCCGCGGACTACCCCACGAATTACTCCGCGGACCACCTCAAAAACTACTCCGCGGACTACCCTGCGGACTACCCGCACGGACTACCCTAAATAATCAACCAAATTTACTTTACAGGCACAAGTCTACCTGCACGATCAAAACAGCCGCCATTTTCTTTTCACTGACTTCCTCGACCCAGTCTTTTTTTTCATATTCACCCAATTGTTCATCAGCCATCAGTCTAAACACTGTTTCCACAATGGACGATCAGTAAGTGCTTTGGAATATTAGTCTTTTTAATCTGCTTCAAGTGCTTGCCATCGACATTAACATTTGCTAAAAAGTAGCTCTTTTGAACCTTCCTTACAGCTAGAGAAATCGAGATCGTAGAAATTGACGCCCCGCAAGATGAGAGGACTACAAACAGGTGAACTAAATTTACTTTATGATATTCTTGGCTGATATGTATTACAAAGGAACGCAAAATTTGCCCTTTTTAATTTGAAATGTTTGTAATCATTTTGTAATTTATCCAAGTAATCACTCCAAACACAATAGTAAACTACGAGGGTTAACTTTTTTGGCAGGCATAGAACAGCGGGCATGGTGAGACAGCATGCTCGTGCAACAATTGCGTGCCGCTCTACAGTCCTCCGCTCAAGTGTTTTCGGCTATTGAATGGATATGAAAATTGGGAAACAAACTTTGTTATGGTGTATTGTATAAGTTACTCTCTAATTTAATTATCAATTGTTGCCCATTATAAAAGGCTACAGCAGTAAACTCCTCAAACTGCTTTACCTAAGCATCTTTGATTGTTTACTTGCCTTCACCCCCGCACTCCCCCCCCCCCCCTTACCCAATAAACGAAAATGGAAGTGGAGGAATTTTTGAGGAATGGGAATTGGGAAACCCTTCCTCAAGATAGGGCTCTCATTCATATGTTGTCTTAAACTTGGAAGGAAAAAATAAATATCGATCAAGAGATGCCATTCTCCATCATGTTCATTTGTTCTGAATAAACTTTCCCAGCTTGGGTAAAAGGCATCAATAGTCGAGTTCCGTATTCCCGGTTACCCTGGACCTGAGCAAAGAACGTGGCACGAAAGCGAGGCTTATGCGGGGAAAAATCTTTCGCGGTAAAATACGAATGTACCTGCAACTCCATGTTGTTCACAGCTACGATTTTTAAAACAATCTCAGATAAAGAAATGGAACCTATTTTCGTAAGAATGAAAGTTCCTGACTTGAAAAAGTACTTACAAGTGTGGGGAATCAGTGTTGCAAATAAGCTTCGCGAAGAACTTTTGGATTTGTCTGTAAAAGCTCACAAACTTGCCATCCAAACTATAGACGAGCAAGGAGATCGATGGGTATTTCTGCGAAGCTGGTAACGGATGATGGAACTGTTCCTGATCCCTACTCGCTCAAGTTAGACTGGACAACTGATTTTTCGTCATTTCCGAATTATACATGGGGTGATATGTACGCTTACTTAATTGTAAAAGAAGGATACGACCACGAAAGTTTGAAAGCTTATAAGTCTCTGGAAGGTTTTAGACTACACTGGGATGGACACGTGCAGAGTCTTCAAACTTATAAATCTATTTTTTGTGGATGCCATCTCATCAAGTTCAGCGTGAAACCTACAGAGAGGGAAAAAAACCCAAATAGACAATAAGCCCACTTATGATGGCTGGCTGCTTATAAAGGAAAATGGTTCTGTTCATTCTGCTCACTGCCCCTGTATAGGAGGGTAAGTACACGTTTATATGAAGAAAAAAACTTTTGAAAAAAAAATTTTTTGTTTTACACACCGTACTTTCAAGCCCAAAAGTTTTCACCTGTGTTCAGCAAGGTTTATTTCTAGCTAGATATATGTTAGCTATGGTAATTTTTTGTGTCTCATCTAGAAAATTCCTTTCATTGACCATCATTGATGTTTGGGTGACTGGCTATAGTTTCCAGCACTTTTCAAGACTCTGCAAGACTTAACAATTCTATACAGGGGTTTCAGAGCCATCTGAAGTTTTCAAGAAATTTAAGGTAGCTCTGAACCCCAGGTACAGACATTTTTAAACTTTCCCAAAAGTAGCACTTAACCTTTAAATCAAAATTCAGTAACAAAACATGGGGATCAAATTTTATTTCAGTTCTGATAGTGCTTGTAAGTATGTGGGGGCCGCTCTCATAAACCTGGAGGAAACCCTTCGTGAGAGCAGGGTTGTTACATGCACTGAGTCAAAGTGCATGTGGAAAAAGAAGAAAAGAACACACGAGGAGGTAACACCTGTAGAAAACATAGTTTTCACCAAACCTACCACTGGGAAGAAAAAGAAAGGTACATGTAAACCTAAGGCAACCATCTTTGATCCACGGCCAAGTTATATCGGCCAAGTTATATCGATGTCTGTGGTGTTTCCTTTTGCTGCTTTCGACGTCTCTCCTCGGGGTCAGTACGACTTTTCAGAGGTTTACGCTAAAGATGTTGTGGGAATGCAAATATTGAGGGAACAGGATTCAATTTCGTCGGGCCGAGACCTCCTTCAAAATGTACTGAGCATATTCTGGTGTGCCTCGTCACATTTAAACTGTCCAGACGACAAGCTGCAATCCATCGGATATGCCGCTTTCCTTCTGACATTCCCGCAGCATAATACTTATTTGCGTTGTCTTGAGGGAATGGAAAAAATCTAACATTTGCCAGTTCCAGATATTTTGAGAAATTTTTCTGTTTCTGGGCGCTATTTGTGCAGTTAAAAGCACAACAGTGATGCTTCACCATTTCTACAGAGCTCTCATGGACTCATTTCTTCCCCGCATCAGCCTCGCTTTGGTGGGTTTTTGCATAACTCGACCCAGTGCGGCCGGTTATAGGGGAATCCTTGTTTACAATATTTGCCTCATTAGCATAAGCGATTCAGTTTCTGATGGAGCTAAAAATAAAGCAGTTCTGAATATCGAAAGGTCAAAGTACGATTAACTCGGCCAATGAATACGAGCCTGATGCATTGAATACTTTTTGTGCAACACGGGTTTAAAAACTCAAAATTTTACATAGAATGTATGAGCTCATTAGCGCTTTTGCCACCAAGAAATTTGGCAGTTTTTGATGGACTATTTCTCCTTGAATATTACACCCAAAGAGCTAAAAATTTCACCATGAACTGAAGTTCTCTAGCTCTTTAGCTGCCTGAAGTCAATTTGTATCTAACATGCTTCCTTCCTTACGCAAAGCCGTATGCAAATGAGCAAAAATGTAAACAATGACGTCAGCATGAATCCGCCTATACGAAACTTGGCTATCAGAATCTCATAAATTATCAAGCAATGCCCAGAGAAATTCCATTAGTACTTGAACATTTACCAATCATTTACACGCATTCCTAGCACAGGGAAGAATCCACGGTCCTATTAAAAAGGGCAGGTTGCAAAGTTGGTAACAGGGAGCAAGCCACACCGGAATAAAAAGAGGATTAAGAAAAGACTTTGCTGTGATTTTAACTTCTCATAGGGTGGCTGTCATGAAAGCCTGGCAGTTAACAAAGAATTTATTTAAAAGGAGTTAAGTGTATGTAATTCATTCTTTTACTTTCCGGGGATCAATGTATTGTATTTTGTGTTGTATTGTAGTGTACCTGTTACGTAATCTGTATTCTTTACTTGCGTAAACCATTTTAAACAACAACAAACATATGAAACATATGTATGAACTGCGGTTATGAAACGTATATGTGCACGATCCTTCGCAGTAAAGCACTATTTGAGCAATAGTGAAAATCAGACCTGAAAAAAATTTCAGGCCTGTACGGGAGGTCAGTGGTTCGAATCCCGTACAGGCCTGAAATTTTTTTCAGGTCTGATTTTCACTATTGCTCAAATAGTGCTTTACTGCGAAGGATCGTGCACATATACGTTTCATAACCGCAGAGGTCAGTGGTTCGAATCCCGTACAGGCCTGAAATTTTTTTCAGGTCTGATTTTCACTATTGCTCAAATAGTGCTTTACTGCGAAGGATCGTGCACATATACGTTTCATAACCGCAGCTCATACACATGTTTCATATGTTTGTTGTTGTTTGATTTATCTTCTACGGGTTTATGTCGAATTAATTTGATGGCCTGCTCCCAGTTGGCTTGTTAGCTCAATTGGTAGAGCGCTGCACTAGTATCGCAGAGGTCAGTGGTTCGAATCCCGTACAGGCCTGAAATTTTTTTCAGGTCTGATTTTCACTATTGCTCAAATAGTGCTTTACTGCGAAGGATCGTGCACATATACGTAAACCATTTTGTAATTAACCTTTATCCAATAGTTTTCTTTCTTTTTTCTGTCACCTTGCACCTTGCGTTCACATATATTTAAGACTTTTGGGTGGTTACGGTTGGAGAGGTTTTATTAGTTTTGAGCCGGAAGGGCGTTGGGGAATTGAAAGGGACATACGCCTTATTCATAAATGGCGGACGCGCGGTTAAGACCTGAGCCCAGTTCACCAAAACGAGGCTTAGGAGGCATCCCTCGATATATTGATACTGTAAGTCTTGTTCGAAGGTTTTTGGAATTATTGACTGTTTACACTGTAGTTTAATTGAGGATCAGTTGATGTAACGTAGTTTGACCTTGGCGAATGTTCTGTTATAAAAATGGCGGCGAGTTTTGCAGTTAATTTGAGTCAAGACGATATTCCTGGAACGTCTTTAGAGGGAAGAAACCCAGCAGAGCTCAAAAACTATGCCTTGAGGTTTTTGCTAAAATGTAGGGGAGATAAATGCAAAGGGCTGAAAACAAAAGCTCAGCTACTAAAACGGTAGGTTTAAATGTAACGATCGATAGCCAAATATAAGTGGTAATCTAAACTTCTTATGTTGTGCGAGTTAAATATAGTTTGGTTTCGATATCTGAGTAAAATACATTCTAATTCGAAAATTTTTCTCCAAGGTTGATGAATATATCGAGTCGGGGTTAGAAGACGCGATAGTCGATCCTGATACAGACTTAACTTATAAGAAGAGGAAAATTGCAAGGGAGCAAGCAAGCAGCGGCCATGAGAGTAGCAAGTACTCCTCAGTATAAATGCCAGATCAATTACCCGACGAGTGGATGGGGGAGCTCACTACAGAAAATGCCCCTTTTCTCCCGTGCCGAGATGGATAAATTTGTTGCACTAACTGGAAAGAGTTTTGGCTGTGCCGGTAAGAAATCTGTTCCAACCGGGCTAAAAAAAGCTACAACATTTCTAAAGGATGAATATCTTAAGAACATTGAAAGCTACAGTGACCAAAGATACTTTTTCATGCGTTGCAAATGTTATCACTCCTGTCGAAAGAACGATCCTCCTCATAATGTATTTTTAGCACTATGTATTGTCTCAGGCGAAGTGCAAGATTCCAAATGTTCGTGTGTTGCTGGTTCCTTGGGCTACTGCAACCATTCTTTAGTCTTAATGCTGAAGGCTTCTAAATTTAGTCTATATGGGTCCCAAAATACTAAAGACCTAGAAAATAAAGCTGATCAAATCCCAGAACAAGCATGCACCTCAAAACTTCAAACTTGGCGTCAAAAAAGTCGCGGTGAAACCATCTACCCCCAGCCTGTTATGGATGTGGTTGTCTCAAAAACCAAACTGGAGGATACAAAACGTGGAAATGAAGGGATTCATTGTCTCCTTTACGAGGCAAGAAATAATACAATGTACTACAGTGCAGAGGAGCAAAAATTCAAGCATGCAATCAGAGATGTAAACCCTCAAATGGGTCTTGCTCAACTTGCTGATCTTGGGAGTGAAAGACATCTGAAAGAAACAAGATTCGGGAATAGTCCAGTGGGCTCTTATGTAAGCTACCAGCTAGCCCACACAGAGTCCAACTTTAATGTTTGTGTTGATATTTCCTCTGTGCCTCGAGGGAGAAAAAATAACCAGCCTTTAACCTATCCCAGGTTTCCTTTAAGAGATTGTGGACTGCCTGCAGTTCAAAACAATCAGCTAACAGATGCAGAGAAGATCCTGTATGAATCATTATGCATTGATGAAGAGACAGTCAATGCCATTGAGAGGGAGACTAAAGATCACTCACATTCTGAAAGGTGGAAGCTTGAGCAAAAGTACCGTTTTACAGCATCTCAATTTCATCTGAGATCCCACAGACAACGCAGTCATGATAAATTTGCTCAAGAAATCATTTACCCAAAGACATTCCACTCTAGACATACAGCTCATGAGATTAAGTAGCCAGTAGCAATTGTCAGGTATCACAAATACATGCACAGTCAAAAAACACCAGTACATGTTTTCAAAAGTGGATTTGTTGTATGCACTAATTCTCCAATACGGGGATGTTCTCCGGATGGAAAGGTAATAGACCCCACTTGTGAAGATTCCTTTGGACTACTTGAAGTCAAGTGCCTGGAAACAAAGTTTCAAGTGAGTCCCCTAGATGCCTGCGCAGACCCTAATTTCTTTGTGAGAGGGTTGGGAACATGTGCAAGCTGAAAAGAACGTTACCCATGCTTACTATGTCCAAGTTCAGGGACAAATGGGCTGTACTGGTGCACAATGGCGCGATTTTGTTGTTTACACTAAAAAAGGAATGTCAATTGAAAGAATTGCCTTTGACAGAGGTTACTGGGTTGAGCTTCAGGAGAAGCTTTGGCAATATTATTTCACAAATTTCATTGAGTATGCTGTAGCTGAATTTGCACCAACATGCACAGAAGCTGTGGTGGTTTGACATTCTACAACAGCATCATAATAAAACATTTAATGCATAAAATCTAAGAATGATTTGAGAAATATCATAAGGGGTAAATCTAATAGATTTGAAGCTCACAAAGACAGTGTAAAATTTTAAGTCTTTATCAAAATCACAACCACTCATTAGTTTTCACTTTTGCAGGGCTGGTCAAAAGTCTAAGTGCACAAACAGACCACATATGATTTGCAATGCCAAAGAGATTCAGTGGGATAACGCTATCCCATATATGAAAATTTTTAATTTTATTAATTGCACGTTCAACATGGATCCTCAGTCGTGCAATCTCCTTAGTTCTCACAACATCCTCCGGGGGCATTTGTGTAGATGTTCCCAAGAATGGTGGAATATTCAAAGACACACCTAAAGGTAGGATGTCACTTAGAGTAAAACCTTTATCTGCCATCACGGAATCTCCTTCATTGAATGACAGGTCAAGCATGCCTGACCTCCCTACAATTTCTCTGTTTGATATACTTCCTGTATACAGTTGGCTTATGAAAGTGATAGCACCAGATGGAGAAATTCCCAGAAGCCCCTTTAGTGTATAGTATGATTCTTGTAGGCACTGAACAACTCACTATTCAGCAACAAGCTACTAGGCATTGCACACTTCACTTCCGTACAATCAATAGACATATCGCCTTAACATTAATGCAGTTGGCAATGAAGCTACTACTCAGAACTTAGACAGGGTAAGCTTTAGTCTTTCCTCTAAAGAACAGCCAGACCCGGTTATGGTGCATGGAGCTTAAGTCATCAAAATACTCAACATTCCACCTTTCAAGCTGTCGAAGAAAAGGACCGTCAAGCAGTGGAATCACTTATCTGATGTAGATCTTCCTGAACTCCAAGGTGGCGACGTGATGATTCTCATTGGAGCTGAGATGGCTCACTTATTGATTCACCTTGAAGTCCGCCAGGGGCGACGGGATGAGCCCATCGCAGTAAAGACCCCTCTTGGATGGACGCTGTTTGGAAATGTGAATCAAAGACACGGTGAAACAATTAGTGCAAACTTTCTCGCATCCGATAGAGAGACTACATTGCAGTATCAAATCGAACGATTTTGGGAGATCGACTCTTACACGACCAAGCGAGTTCTCTCTGAGTCCACCTTGTCAGTTGAAGACAAACAAGCTCTGGCCATCCTTGAAAGCAACGCAGTCAAGGAGGAAGGCCACTACAAAACAGCACTGTTATGGAAATGTGAACCAGTCTTGCCTAACAATTATGCAATGGCAGTTTCAAGACTCCATTCCACTGAGAAGAAACTCAAGAAAAAGCCAGAGCTAACAGAGAAATATCAGAATGTCATCAACGATTATGTCACTAAAGGACACGCCCAAAGGATGACAAAGGATGACAGGCCAAAGTGATAACCCCAAAAACATGGTACTTACCACACCATGCAGTTGTTAATCCAAACAAGCGTGGAAAGGTCCGTGTGGTCTTTGACGCCGCATCAAAATTTGATGGTGTTTCCTTGAATAATAAGCTTCTGACTGGCCCCAACCTGTTGAACAGTTTGGTAGGGGTCCTTATGAGATTTCGAACTGGAAGGATCGGCGTGATGGCGGACATTGAACAAACGTTTCATCAAGTGAGAGTTTGTGAAGAAGATAGAGACTCTTTGCGCTTTTTGTGGAGAGACTTAGATGAGACGAAGAGACCAAGTGAATATGAGATGACTGTTCACGTGTTTGGCGCTGTGGATTCACCGTGTTGCGCAAACTATGCGTTGCAGAGAACTGCTCGTGATCAGCAAGGGAAATTCAGCGAGGATGCCATCAACGCTGTTCGACGTAATTTCTATATGGATGACCTCCTAGCATCGAAGCAAAACTGCGATGAAGCCACAGGTCTGGCTAAAGATTTGATAGGAATCCTAGCAACTGGTGGGTTTCGCCTAACGAAGTGGATGTCAAACAGCCGAGAAGTGCTCACAGCAATCCCTTCGTCAGAAGTGGCGTGCGACATTATTCACTTAGATCGTAATGGATTGCCTCAAGAAAGAGTCTTAGGCGTCAAGTGGTGTGCAGAGCAAGATCTGCTGAGTCTTGAACCAGCGAAGAGTAAATTCCCAAACACCAAGCGAGGAATATTGAGTGTCACGAGTAGCGTGTTTGATCCCCTAGGCCTTACTGCGCCCTACGTAATAAAGGCGAAACTGATCATCCAAGAGTTGTGAAGACGCCAGATTGAGTGGGATAGCGAGCTACCCAATGATATCCTCCAGGAGTGGCAAGGTTGGAAAGAAGGTTTGAAGTCCTCTCAAATGATCATGATTCCCCGGTGGTATGGCTTCCACCGCCACCGATGCCTAAAGGTACAACTGCACGTGTTCTGCGACGCGTCAGAAATCGCTTACGGAGCAGTTGCGTATTTCCGTGCGGTGACTCGTGGAGATGTCAATGTGAGCTTTGTTTTAAGTAAGACTAGGCTTGCGCCAATCAAAGCCTTGACCATTCCGCGTCTGGAGTTACAGGCTGCCGTTGTAGCCATTAGGCTGAGGTCTAAGACAGTGGATGAAATCGACATTGAAATCGATGAAACGCATTTCTGGAGTGACTCCAGGATAGTGCATCACTACCTTAGCAACACCCAGCGGAGATTTAGCACGTAAATGTCTCACAGAGTTGCTGAAATCGTCTCGAAATCGGACGTTAAGGAGTGGCATCACATTCTTGGCAAAATGAATGTGGCCGATGACTGCACGCGAGGGAAGGATATTCAGGAGTTGAGTCCGAAATGTCGATGGATCAGTGGTCCAGAATTTCTAATGTTGCCTGAAGCAGAATGGCCGAGTACTAAGGAAGTACCCATAGTGGATGAAACTGAGCTAGAAATTAAGGGCTCAGTCCTTGCTGTGTCCACTACTTCATCTATAAACATGGTGAAATGGAAGAAGTACTCCTCTTGGAGAAAGCTGTGTCGGCAGTACGCTTGGTGGATGATGTACAAATACGTTCTGAGCTGTAAAATAAAGAAGATGAATCCGTCTCCAGAACGTCAAACCATGTGTTTGAGCGCCGCCGATCTCGAAGAAGCGTCGCTAGCCTTATGTAAACAAGCTCAAATTGAATCGTTTAAGGACGACTACGAGAAGGAGGAAGAAGAGAAGGAGCGCTAAGCCAACCGTTCCTGTGATGGCCTCTTTACCCAGAGAACGACTCGCCCTTTGCGAGCCTCCATTTACCAACACGGGTGAAAATTTTTTGGTCCAATTAGTGTCAAGAGGGGAAGAGTAACTGAGAAGAGGTGGGGGTGTATCTTCACATGCCTTACTACCCGTGCGGTCCACCTGGAGGTGGCAGGCGATCTGAGTACTGATTCGTTCATCATGACGTTGAGAAGGTTTCGTGGGAGAAGAGGCAAACCAAAGACAATCCGTTCAGACAACGGAACTAATTTCGTGGGAACGAACAGAGAGTTAGGTGAAGCTTTGAAGTCGTTGAGTCAGGGACGAATCACCGGCGAGCTGGCCCGAGAAGGGATCACTTGGTACTTCAACCTGCCGTCGTCCCCACACATGGGAGGAATATTCAAGTCAATGGTCAAGCAAGTCAAAAGAGCTATGAAGACTGTCATAAATGACCAGGTATTACCAGAGGAAACACTCTATACAGTCCTTGTCGAGACAGAGGCTATTGTTAATAGTCGACCCCTCACTCCCGTCAGTGATGACCCCGAGGATTCCAAAGCGCTGACGCCAAACCATTTTCCCATCGGACGAGCCTCGCCAAACAGTCCACCTGGCCGATTTGAGGAGCGAGAAATTAATAGCCGCAAGAGATGGAGAATGGTCCAAGCGCTAGCTGACATGATATGGCGGAGGTGGCGTAAAGAATACTTACCTACCTTGACAATGCTCCCAAGATGGAATAAAGAACGAAGGAACTTGAAGGAAGGAGATATTATTCTAATGAAGGTTGATGATGCGCCTCGGTCACATCGGCCCCTCGGACGAATTCTAACGACATTCCCTGGGAAGGATTGTAGAGTTCGTATGGCAGAAGTGAAAAGTCCTAACGGAACCCTGATGCGACCTACCGCAAAGTTATGCGTGTTGGAGGAATCTGTTTGAAGAGAGCGATGCTGAATTCTGATCTAACTGAGAACACTTGTAGCCCTTTCATGGAAGCTGTTTAATTTGTTGTTAGTGATCTAGGTTTATTTAGGTTGTTTTTAGTGTTTTTAGGTTGTCGTTCGTCTTATTGACTCACTGGGGGGGGGGGGGAGGATGGAGCGGCCGCTGGCCATCGCAGCTGTCGTAACGCTATACCCAAGACTGCTTGCGCGAGAACACTAGAATTGTAACGCTGTTGTGTTTACGTGGTAAAATTAAAATTCTCGTTTTATTTGGTCTTACCAATTTATGTATTGCGGCTATAATAGTCTTGGATGGCCAGAATCCCGCAAGCGCATGATCCGCTCCATTGAGAAGCGAAGCCTCGAGGTCATTACCCCGAAATGTAGTCTGAAGACCTGCGATCTTCGGTTTATAACATTTGACAACTTTCTGCAAAAGAAAGCGTGCTGTTTTGTTTTTGACTGCCTTAATGAAACTACATGTTTCCCATTTACGAGTTATTTTCAACGTTTCCACCATAATTCCTTAAACACTAGAAACAATAGGAAATCAGTAAAACTACCCAAGGTGAAGTTGGATTTTGCGCGCCGTAGTTTTTATTTCTTAGGTGCTCCGACTTTTAATTCAATGCCGATACGTTTGAGAAACATTAATTCCAAAATTTTATTTAGGAAAGCCCAGGACGATTTTTACTTATGATTTTTTATTGTAGTTTTTAACGGTTTTAATCTAGTGCATGTCGTCTTTAAATATTTTTGTTTATTCTTATCTATGTATATGTGAACGATCCTTCGCAGTAAAGCACTATTTGCTCAAATAGTGCTTTACTGCGAAGGATCGTTCACATATACGTCTCATAACCGCAGTTCATACATATGTTTCATATGTTTGTTGTCGTTTGATTTATCATCTACGGGTTTATGTCGAATTAATTTGATGGCCTGCTCCCAGTTGGCTTGTTAGCTCAATTGGTAGAGCGCTGCACTAGTATCGCAGAGGTCAGTGGTTCGAATCCCGTACAGGCCTGAAATTTTTTTCAGGTCTGATTTTCACTATTGCTCAAATAGTGCTTTACTGCGAAGGATCGTTCACATATACGTCTCATAACCGCAGTTCATACATATGTTTCATATGTTTGTTGTCGTTATTCTTATCTATGTTATAATTATGTAAAATATTTTTTTAACAGCAGGACCCCGTTGATAACAGTAGTTGGGACTGAAGGGCTATCCTGGATAATATTCCATTATTATTATTATTATTATTATTATTAGATGAATACTCAGGGGCGGATCCAGGATTCTTAGGAGGGCTGGGGGGGTGCACCACTAAGGAATGGCGTAACTGACTGGTGAGATAAACAGATTTTTAAAGCAAACACGATGAAGAAGGATTCATCTCAAGGGGGGAGGGGTGCGCACCCCAAGTACCCTCCCCCTAGATCTGCCCCTGATACTCAGCTAAATTAAAGAATCTTTGTCAGTCACCAAAAAACACAATAAAATGCCTTCTGAAAGCATAGTGTCACCTTGTCGTTTGCTTCCAATGGTAGTTTGTTAGGTGAATTTTGTTTGAAATATCTTTTACAGGACAGCGAAAGTGTTAAAGATGCACATGAAGTTGACACGGAGAGCATAAACGTATCCAAATCACCTGAAAAGCCTATGAACACATTGGGACTTTACAATGTAAATATCAAATGCAAAATTGTCGATTTTGATTCTCTTGAAAACCCCTTCATCATCCCTTTTCTTTTCAACTTCCAAAGTGATAATGGGTACCTGATCAGTACAGCAGTGCCTACAGGGATTCAACACAACGCGACTTTTGTCGTAGACATCACTGCTTTAGCAAACAGATCAGATTTCTACGCTGACGAAAATGGAGCTTGAAAGACGACTGGCTGTAGGCCGTAATACTACAGCATTGTTAAAGATGAGAACGGAAGAGTAGCCTAGCTGGAAAGAGTTCACGATCGGAGCAATTGTGATGTTGTTGTCCGGAGTAGAACATACACGTGTTCTTCGTATAAGTGGTACTACAAGACCATTGTGTCAATCGAATATGGAAAGGACATTGACTAGTGGTTCCCACTCATACTTCTCCACTACCAATTTGATGGCAAACCGACCAAGTTCAAAGTAGAAAAGCATGGTAACCGTGCATCTTCCAACATGCCGTACGTACGAACCAAAGCGAGCACAAAACAGTCTATTGAACAAAAGGCACAACAATATGGGCCAAAGAGAGCTTTATTTGAAGTGACGAAGGAGGCTGGTGGTGTCTGTGATGTGGATAGAACACCTTCATGCGACGGTGAACGTGCCCTGATAAACGCCCTCGGTGCAGGTTTTCAGCGTGCTGCACCATTGCTGTGTTACCTTCATAGAGAAAGAAATGTTAGAGCCAAGGGAAGAAAATTGGGTCTGCCATCAGCTCTTGTTGAACGCATATGTCAAGATCTTTACCGACAAGGGAGTGGTCTTATTTGGTCCAGCTCTAGGCAGGCGTTCGATGCACGGGCAAAAGTCCTTCTGCAGGAATGGGATACGTTGGAGAGATCAGAGAGGGGTGGTCCACCAATGTTTGTAGAATATTTCCGAGCCACAAGCTGGAAGATATGCAGACCAGGATGGCAAGGTATGTGATGAAAGGCCTTGGCTTAGGCGACAAGCTCTACCAGAAAGACATTCCTGGGTCCATTAATGACATGTTGAAGGATTGGTCTAATTCGATCCACAAGAGATGGACAAGTTCAACATAAGTGTATACGACTTTGTGGAATCCTTCGATCAGGAAGAGGAACTTGCCTGGTGCCAGCTACCTCACAAGTGGGAAGTTTGTGCACAGTTTCAACACCACCTATCTAGTAAAAGCCATGGGGAAATGACCCTTCAAGAAAGGAAGGCTTTTATGCAGAACGTGGACAAAGTGTGTCCAGACCCAGCGGCTTACAAGCGGCCTCACTCATTCCAGTTCAGAGCTGCTACATGTACAACCACTTCAGGTGAGAGCGCATCAAATCAGTTTTCTTGCGACATCAGTGAGCTTGCCCCCCTTGATGGCCTGTTCTCTAAGGACGAACAGGCAAGTCTGTTTGAAAAAGCGAAGAGCATCATGCACAATGCTAGTCCCCTTCGCAGCCGTTGTTTGGGCTCGTCAAGCAACGCTCTCTCCCCCACCAACGCGCTGCTTAAACCCGAGCCGTATTCCTTTCCCTGGTTTTAGCCAATCACAATTTCGCTCATATAATTCTGAGTAAGTCCCGCCAAGACTAGTCGTCCAATCAAAACTCGTGTTCTATCAGCGGCTGATTGAGCAGAGAAAATGGCGTCTCGAAGAAGCTTTTGTTTCGACCGCTTTCAAATTCCTAGTTTAAATGATCACCAGAAGCAGGCAATTGAGAAAAATCTTTTGCAAAAAAAAGATGTATTTGCAAACCTGTTTACAGGGTTTGGAAAATCCTTGATTTATCAGGTTCTTCCACTCGTATACGATCACATCAACAATCTTGCTGGGCATATCGTTGTTATTGTTTCTCCACTCGTAAGTCCTATGGAGGATCACGTCAATTACCGGCAAAGTATTGGAGTCAGCGCGGTAAACATTACTTCCCAACCTGAGATTGACCACCATAGTATTGAGGATTGAATATATTCGTTAGTTTTCGGCTCACCAGAAACCGGCTCAAGAATGATCGTTGGCGATCGATGCTAAGAAATGATGCATACCGTGCGAGGCTATTTGCTGTGGCTATCGATGATATTCTTCTCCTCGTCCGTTCGCAGCAGTCTCTTTGCCCTGGGATTTTCTCTTGTATTGAAGACCTCTTCTATTTCTTTCTTGACTTCTTTCAGTTTATCCGATGCCTTTTTAAACTTTATCAAAAGCTGGTATCATTTGTCTCTACAAACAAACAATTTGCTGTTCTCCGCGTAGAGATGCACGTCAACTGTGGGCGAAGAACGAATTAGTTCAGCAACATCAAAGGAACTTTTACCGAAAATGTAAATTTTATCCTTTGTGAGTGTTTTCGAGGAACAAATGAAGCATCTTGAACTACTTTCTACCAACTTCTTCGGAGTTTCATCCGTGGGAAATTTCTGAGAAGACTAGCAACTTCTCCAGAAAGCCGATGAACTTACGTCATTGAAATTTGACTGGTTTTATCGTGAAACCAAAGGCGACGTGTGATTGGTGCAAACGCGCATTATCACGTGCAGTCACCGTGAAACCTAAACAAAGGGAAAGGAATGCGGCTCGGGTTTAAGCAGCCGGTTGGTGGAGGAGGGAGCGTTGCGTGACGAGCCCAAACAACGGCTGCGAAGGAGACTTGCACAATGCGAAATTTCGTGAGGGTTTCCAGGAAGGAGTTTTCTTTGTAGATAGCGAAGGACCACTGCCATGTCGAGTGCAATGCTTGAAAAGTGGCAAATGTTTTTGCGGTTGCAATTTCTTTAACAGAAACAACCTGTGCTTTCATAGCCTAGCTGTTGCCATTCATCGTGGTTGTGTCCAAGAGGTTATTCAGGAATACAAAGGCTAAAGCTTAAACAAAATATCCACCTCAACAGCCTCAAAGAATGTTGGGGCAAAGGTTCCATCTCGGAAGCGCCCACTGGATGATGATGTCATGGGGTCACACTCACAGGTGGAAGACAGAGCATCTGGATCTCCTTTACAAGCGGAAGTTTTGAATCCAACAACCCTTGTCATCAGGAAATCAGTCAGGCCTGATGATCCACCATCTGGTGCACCACTAGTGCTGAAAGAAACAAAAAGAAACATTATTATCTGTCGCATACAATGAATATATGAAGTTCATATATTCATTGTATCCGATTTATTACTTTCACGGGTTTATTGCGAATCAACTTTACGGCCTGCTCCCAGTTGGCTTGTTAGCTCAATTGGTAGAGCGCTGCACTAGTATTGCAGAGGTCAGTGGTTCGAATCCCGTACAGGCCTGATTTTTTTCAGGTCTGATTTTCGCTATTGCATGAATAGCGCTATCTACTGTGAGGATCGTGCATCATACGTATTACTATCTGTGCTGGTTGTTTCAAGCAAATCACGTCTGCTGTTGCTGGTTATAATAAAGGTGACGATCAGAACTGCTGGAGAAAGGAACAAAGCAGTGGCAACTGACGACTTCAACAAGACACTACCATCTGAACCCCGTTTGTGCTAAGGCATCAGGGAAGGTATCAAGAAAGGAGTCACACAATGCGGTTTACGGAGTCTACAGAATCTCCGATTGTCGTTGCCTCGGTCTCAAATGCTAATTTGGTGAAAGAAGCAAAAGTTGCTCCTTCCTCTATAAGCGACCATGAACTAATAATTATTGTCTTGAACATGAAAAAGAGGCGTCCCAAACCGACATACCTTCTAACTAGGAGCTACAAGAACTATAAATCTGAGGCATTTAACCGCGATCTCTCACTGGCCCCATGGCATATAAACGAAAACATTCGAAAATATTGACGACTGCGTCTATGCTTTTCACCAGCTTTTTGAGCAAATCCTAGATCGACACGCACCGGTCAAAAAGGTTAAAATTCGTGGCCGTCCCAACCCATTTATGACGCTTGAAATACTTAAGTTAATGAGAACAAGAGACAAATGGAAGAAACTGGCTCATAGATCTAACGAC
>NC_142528.1:20806500-20824000 GCF_964205215.1 Stylophora pistillata | reverse complement strand
AAGACAAGTACATTTTAGCTCGGGATTTTTTACTTCGTTCGGGAGGCCGTCTGGACAGAGGTGTTCGGCCTTGTCTTCTCTTCAAGAAGAGAAAACCAGGATAAAAAAAAAACGATTAAATCAAGTGAAATCGGTAAAATAACGACACCAGGAGCAAGCAACACACGTATAAAATAAGGTAAGCCATTTTTATTTAATATTTTCACTTTTAACTATCTCTATGGCTATCTTGTAGAAAATCCCATACAAATCCTTATAAATCGATATGCAAATTGTGTTCCTTGTGTGGTTTTCAAAGAGAGCTTGGGCCGCCTGTGCCAAAGGCCGCCCATCCAAGACACTTGTTTTACAAGGACCTGGTCCTTATTCCCAGTCCCAAGATCAACAACGTACCTACACACACAACCCGACTTCAGTTAGAAGAGAGAGAACTTGTCTGCCACGAGTTTCCCTTTGACAAGAGCTGGGACGCACATTCCCTCAAAGCTGCTATATTGAATCGATTTCCAAAGCTTTTGCCATTTGAGTATGTCAAGGTGGGTAACTTTGTGTAGTGATATAAGTAAGCTTAAGCATTGTTCTACGTTTAATGCATTAATGATAAAATCATCGCTGTTCCGTTTATACATTTGGTGTGGCTGCACTATTTTTAAATACACATCTATAATATTTTGCCATAAATTTAACCACATAAGAGGATACCTGTAGTGACGCGAGTAATGGACTTCGAATTTTTTGCAGAATTTGTTGGGTTATTTTAGACTTGCTCTGGTACTGCTCCGCTCCCACCCCTTTCTCCTTACTTGTGACATAAGCTTAACTTAACTACTCTTTCATTGAATTTACCCTTGACTTTTGCAAGAAGCGTACAAGTAATGTGCGTTTTTCTTAACCTAGCCATGCTATGGAAAACTATTAATTAACTCCTAAGCTGGCTGAAGGCATAATTCTGGATGCAGAAAGAGTGACCAGGATGGCTGGTCAAGGAGCTGTTTATGTTAGATCACCGGTCCCTTTGGAATCAGAAGACGAGGGTGAAACCGAAGAGGAGCTAGAGAATTCAGTAATAGATGACAGTCCAAGGTGAACTTTTTCTTCTGAATTTTTGCATTGAGCAAAATAAAAAGCTGTATAGATTTCTTCTAGCTTTTTTGCCTTACTGCAAAGGTAGCTTCCCAATGCAGACGGATAACCTTATATATGATAGACTGGCTTCCCAGCTCATACTAGTGGGCATGACAATGGCTTTTTGTTGGAAATATTATCCAGTTTGTCTCCAAATAGATTTGTGTATTTTTTTTATTTTAATGTTTGTTTATTTATTTGTTGGCTCAGATCTTTATTCAATCGTTTAGCAGGACGGGACATGAATTGATGTGGTATTTTGCAACTCCATGTGATTTTGGATATTTGTACAAAGATGAACCCTTCATAGTCTGTTACATCATTGCCACTTAGTTCACTTTGTTTTTTATGGTTTCTGACAATTATTATTTCCTTTTAGTGTTAGTGGAGCACAAAGAAGCTCTGTGTTGCTTTCATTTGGGGAAAGTGATGGGAGGCTAGATGCAGCTGTGGTGCCCCACCCCTGCAAGGATGTTGCACAACCTTATTGTGTACCATTTCCAACTGAAGCAGAAACATCACATCAAAATACAGAGTTAAATGATATAGAGACAGGCAGCGACTCCGATATTGTTTATGTATCTGAGCATGTACCTGTGTCTGTATCAGAACCTGTGTCTCAACTGCCACCAAAACGTATCAACCAAGCGCACAGGCTAAATATTAAGAAGGATTTGATTGACTTATTCCGAGATCCAGTAATTATGAGTCAGGACATAGCGATAATTGTTATTGATGCTAGGGGAGTTGAAGAAGTGGGCAGAGATGTTGGGTTGCTTAGAGATGTTTTCTCTCTTTTTTGGAAAGAAACATATGATTCCCTTTTTGTTGGAGAAAACGAGCGTGTACCATTTGTAAGACATGACTATCAAAGGGATGAATGGGTTGCTGTTGGCAGAATTTTGATGAAAGGATATTTAACCTGTCAATACCTACCAGTCCTTCTGTCTCAAACGTTCCTTGCTTGTCTTTTTGGGGGGATCTGCAGTAACTAGTGCTATGCTGACTCAATCCTTCAGAAATTACATTGCAGTAGATGAAAAATGTTTGATTGACAAGTGCCTTGCTGGTGACATGAAGTGGGATGAAGATGAAATGTCCCAGCTTTTAGAAGTTTTTAGTAACTATGACTGTCGAATTATGGTAAATTCCGAGAATGTTAGTCAAGTTATTGAAGAAATAGCCCATAAGGAGCTGCTGCAGAAGCCACAGTGTATATTACAGACTGCTGGAAGGATATAGTTTCTACACTTCTTTCTAGTTTTCCTGATTTTGCCGCAATTTCCAAAAGGTATGAATCGTTAATACCATCCACAAGCAAAATCCTTAGTTGCCTAGAGGCAAACCCTGAGAGTGATGGGGAAAGGGATAGCCTTAAGTTTCTCAAATGGTATATTAAGGGCCTTGACACGCCTCAGAAATTATCAAAGTTTGTAAGGTTCATCAGCGGGTCTGAGTTAATACTTTTTGATGCAATCCGAGTAAATTTTACCAACTTATCTGGTTTGGGTCGCCGACCAATTTCCCACACTTGTAATACTGTATTGGAGCTATCCTCGACTTAACAGTCATTTCCTGAACTTAGAGAGGAGTTCAGTGCAATACTTGCATCAGATTATTGGGAAATGGATATTGTGTAATATGCCTTGTGACTTAAAGAAGACCATTGTGATGGCAAATGCAAGCTGATTTAAAACAGACTGATAATATAATTTTTGTAGTGAAATTGCGTTTTCTGCCTTGGATAGGTATTTACGGTTTTAAAACATTTAACAACTGTGCACAAATTATTTTCTGGTAAATCATACTGGGAAATCATTAGCTAATGGCTGATTGTAGTATCAAGCTTGTTATCTGTTCAAGTTGACATTTTCAAGTGAGTGCAGCTGTTTAGAACTATTTTGTTGAGATTCTTATGTATTTTTTTCCTTACTGTTGTAAAGGTTAAGTTTCATTAATTTTGTTCTACAATTCTGATCCATACAATTTAAAGGCAAATAATAAACTTCACACTGTTTGCGTTTTCAATCTGTCATAGTGGTACCTGTTTGATAGACGTTAATTGATCTTAATTCTAGGCCCTATTTTCACTCTCTAACAACGGATTTTAGGTTAGTTGAATGCTGGGAACACCTGTTTTAAAGATTGTTACCACCAAAACGGCCTTATCTCAGCAAAGTTTCTTATATGTTGAACTGATTCCTAAGGATGTCCATGCATCTCAAATATTGAGTTCTACCATGTTCACCATCGTCATTCAAAGGGTGACAGGAGACTCCAAGATATGCAGTTGTTGTGGTGTCAGCCGAACATCAACAGCTGGTATTGAGAACGGGTAATCGTCGTCGTCTAACGGGATAGGTCCATCTGGATCAAACCCATACAATGGAATTTCATTTGGATGTAGAATACTCTCAACTCCAGAGTATCCAGGGTGCATGTTTTCCAAAATCCCAGAGGCAAAAATTTGTAGGGGAGATAATTGATGTTCACTGGAGACAGGGTGATTGTTCCATTGACTAAGTGTTGCAATGCCATATTTATCCTTGGTATGCAGACAAAGTGCAATGAAAATAAATGTACCTCATTAAATGGGTCAAGAAGACCCATGTCTTCCATTCCACTAAAGATATTGGCAAAGTGACAAAGTACACCAGCGTAAACATCCTTGTGAGCGCGCTCAACACGGCAGTTGTGGACAGAGCTTCCCGTTATGATACTTCCTCTGTTTAGTCCTCTATTTTCCAACATGTACTTTGCCACTCCAACATTTTCCAGTCCATGATCGCTTCTTACTCTTGAAGGTAAACCAAACTCTTGTACTCCCTTGATGAAGAGCTCCAACACTGTATCTGCTCGGTTGTTATCGGTTAGGGTGGCATATACAATAACCCTTGAATACCCTTACGCGTCAGCTTAAAATCAAAAGGGAGCTAAAAAATCCAGTTTCTTCTTACAAAATAATAATTTCTTGAGGGCGTTTTTAATAAAACAATTATTCCACTCGAGCTTGTTGGATATGAGATGATTATAGCCAACGAGGCGCTACGCGCCTCGTTGGCTATCTATCATCTCATATCCAACGCGCGCTCGTGGAATAATTGTTAATTATATGATTAATTCTTAAGTAGGTATGTTAATATGGTTTTTAACTGCATTGTCACCGAAAAGCCCCACCAGCGGAGTGTCAATACACTATTGCATTGAATTGTATTATCTGTGAGGATCCGGGGCCAGCCTCGTTGTGTCAGAGAGATTACAACAACTGATTACGGATAGGTTTGATTACGAATTATACTCATAGGAAAAAATTTCAAATCCAATGCCTAAACGTTTTCATTTCATCATCTTTAACAAGTGAACAAAATTGCTGGCCATATCCTAGAGATTTTAAACTAGCCAAAAAGACAGAATTTTATGAAAAAGTTCATCCCAACCAAATGCTTTAAAAAATGAAGTGGAAGATCTTCCTATGAGGTTTCGATTGCAGTTTTCACAAGAATATCTAAGGATGACTTACAACACAGTTTGAGGCTGTTTCACCGTTGTTCTGGGGTACGTAGTTTCAATCAAAATTTTAAGTTGAAAGTTCCTTATTACGGTGGCAGTTTCATAGGCTTTTCGTATTTCTTGCAAAAGCCAGAGGTTCATTATATTTTATGTATAGTTCCAGTTGTAGTTGACTGTTCCTGTTTACCTCATTCTGCTACCATGACAAGATATGAACGATTCTAAAAATTAATTATGGACCCATGCCAAGGTTGTGAAATTCCATGTCAAATGTTATCTTCTCCACGAAGCAGATTTCAGACGCTTGCGTTCTGAAAGGATTTTATCGAATCCATCGTAAAACGCATGTCCGAATTACGAGAAAACGTAAAAGCAAATAGCACAATAGCAGCGATATCTGGTGATACCAAACTCGGTCTTGTTGTGCAAATGCTACATGTTGAAAATGAATAAATACAGATGATTCTCCTTACACAGAATAAAATGAGCCGTACTTAATCCATATTATGTAAACAGAGCGGGTTTCACATGAGCCAAAAGTAAGAGCACTGCAGGTTTTACTAACCAATCAGGAAAAAGAGGCTAATACAAAAACAGTGTAAATACTATGCAAGATTTCCTCGTATTTTTACTCGTTATCCATAATGAATAACGAAATTCATTTATAGACTTGTAGTCCTCCCTTCGTCAATTGAATATTCATTGCTCCTCGATTAAGGTGTCAAGTCTTGATTGAACTTAAGGCATTTTAGTTCACAAAACTGACATCACCGATCTCTTCTGTACACTGTATGGGGATTATCAAGCGTTCCAGAAGAAAAAATCTGGTGATGGAAGTTAAATTTGAAAACCGCTCTATTTATAAAGTTACTTTTGTGACAATCATTTGTTCATAAATAATAAAAGAGCGTTGAAGATTGTCACGTGGATTTGGGCTTGCATTTTGAGGGTTTTCATAGGACGCCGGTCACGGCAGCCATACCGATGTTCCAGAATAAACAAGTTTGTTTCTCAAATTTCATATGCATTCGGTAGCCGAAAACACTTGAGCGGAGGACCGTAGAGCGGTACGCAATTGTTGCACGAGCATGCTGTCTTGCCATGCCCGCTGTTCTATGCCTGACAAAAAATTTAACCCTCGTAGTCTACTATTGTGTTTGGAGTAATTGCTCGCATAAATTACAAAATGATTACAAACATTTCAAACTAAAAAGGGCAAATTTTGCGTTCATTTGCAATACATATCAGCCAAGAATATCATAAAGTAAATTTAGTTCACCTGTCTGTAGTCCTTTCATCTTGCAGGGCGTCAATTGTAAGGAAGGTTCAAAAGAGCTGCTTTTTAGCAAATGTTAATGTCGATGGCAAACAGTTGAAGCAGATTAAAAAGATTGATACTCCACAGCACTTACTATTATCAGAAATTGTGGACATTTCGAGCCCGTTAACAATTGTCAGCGGTATATCATGTTACACTCCAGAGCAATAAAATCCAATATGGTGGCGCTTATCGCTCGTTCGCAAAGGAAGCGTGTTTCTTACGAGGTGCTTCACAGGTTGAGCACTGTTGATATACTGTATGCCGAAAATAGGAAAAAGAGAAATTTAATATCAGCAGTTTATGAAGTGTTACTATGTTTAAGGGAGCCAAATATCTTGTGAAGTGGAAAGGCTATAGCTCTTTTGAGAGTACATGGGAGCCCGAAGAGCACCTTTCTCCCTCTTTGTTTCTGTTTTTTGGAAGCAGAAAGAACTTCAGACCTTTTTACTCTTTGTTTTGATACTGCAAACTTCGTTTTTCCCGCGTGAATTTACGTGAAACCTAAGCCTGTACTATTAATCGGGAGGGTCTGGAACCTAATTTCTATTAACAACAAACGAAATGGCGAGTGAAGAGAAGTTTCAGTGGAGTCTTCCTTTCCCTTCTTCGACCGAATTGCAGCACTTCAACATGGCGTACGGTTACGTAAATGGAAAAGGGAAAATAAGATATTTAATACTGACGTTCGAAATATTTTACAGGCCAATATTCATAGTTTTCCGTGGATCTCAATACACCAAACATCGGTGAATCTATATCGAGTCGCGCAAATTGCATTCGTCAACAGGTTCAGGCCGGAATCTACGAGTGTTTGCCATGACCTTCATCAGAATTTTAAAGGAATGTATGAAGAAATGGATCGTGAGTAGAACGGTGGAAACTATCTTCTTACGAAGTAAGTAAATCTTATGTGTATTCGGAGGTTTTCTGTGAAATAATAGCTCTTACTACACTTATCATAATTCGAGTCGCGCACTGAAGACACACGAGCTCATAACTGCTACGTTTGCAAAATTTTTCCTTTCTCCGTACATTTCCTTACACGAATATACCGCCAGTTTTACCTTATTGCGCGTGCTTGGCTGCCATCTTGACCCAGATTGCTGGCAATGTGATTTCTGGCAATTTGTGTTTCCATTGTGGAAACAGTATTTAGACTGATGGCCGATGAAGAATGGGTCGAGGAAGCCGGTGAAAATTACACACTCAAATAATAAAGAAACTTTACCTAAGACATCGCGGATGTATCCTTCGCGGATGTATCCTTATGTCCACGCGTTTTTACCTTCTTAGGAATCTTATCTTCCCTTTCAAGCCACTTATCAACAAAAACGGAGTCAATATCAGGTATTTCTTTTAAGGATTTCGACCAAGAAGAGTCCGAATCAGTTGCCATGTCTAACTATCCTGTCATGAACATACACGGCTAGCCTCGTTTTCATTTTCAAGATGGCGGACCGTGCTAAGAGAGTATGTCGCAAGAATCTCATCGTAACGAGTGAAGGCTCGTGGTTTAACCGCTCTTCGTTGCTCACAGTTTACAAGCAACAACTGACTTTTGCCGCGGTGTGTCGAAGGCGGTCTAAAATTAAAAAAAAACCAGTTGCCATCAAATTGCCCCTCATTAGAAATCAACTAAAGGTCTGCCAGGGCGACCCTAAAAGCCGGAACGGCAGAATGGCGGAATGGCAGAATGGCGGAATGGCGGAAAATGACCCCAAAGCCTAAAACACGGAACGGCGGAAAATGACCCCAAATCCTAAAACACGGAACGGCGGAAAATGACCCCAAATCCTAAAACACGGAACGGATAGCAGGGCATGTTGCACAAATTTTGTACAAAGACACCAAGCGCTTGGCTCATTTATCCCCACGACGATAACACGCGTGACTAAAATTAAGTGTTATTAATTTTTTTCTTTTACTGAGTGGTATAAATAATAATGAACCATTATGCATGAAAGATAGCTGCGTTTTCGCGTTGTTAACCTGTTTAGTTACCTTTTGTTATGCAAAATTTGCCATGAGTTTTAGTCGCGGCATAAAAAGTCGCACAGCATGTGAAAACCAACTCGACATACCACATTACAATAAACAATTGTAACTTTGATACGTTTCCTGGTCACGTCTGTATTGATTTATTGAAACAATAATATCTCATATGCTTGTAAATGTGAGAACATCACAGGAACGTTTTCAGGCTTCTCAAAATATGACAACGTTCAGCCCCAGCTCCAAACTTAGACTAGCGTGAGAGCAAGCCCTCGTTACGAGCCCTTCAATACGAGCGTTTTTTCATCCACGAATAAGTTCTGGGACTTGAGTAACACTAGTTGAAGCGAGGTTTGCAGGGTGTCACGCGCGTGGGAATTTCTCATGGCGTGAAAAGACAAAAGAAAGTTAGCCGAAGGAAGCCGTCAAGAAGAATTTGAAGAATTTCTTCGCGACCAGGTGTCCAAAACACCACCATCCTATTGTGAAATTTACGGCTTACATATCAGCGAAGAAATAAACTTTCTAAACAAAAAAGAGGCTATTTCACCAATTCGTTCAGCGGATTTCTTCTGTTCCTCAACAAATTGCAAATCATCAATTCTATGGCGTTTAAATTGCCCTTTCTGAAAGGGAAGTGTAATTCAGACGGATCTTTGGATTGTCATGGTTTACCATTATTCGAGTGGAAGCATTTGCGAGACAAAGAAGAGGCTATCGGTCGAGGATCCTATGGTTTGGTTTTTGTGGCGAGAAACAATTCTGAGAAGGTCGTTATCAAAAAACTGTTAGGTGAGGACGAGAAGGAAAAGCGTCTTTTCCTCAAAGAGGCAAAAATACTCCATGGGATTAAAAGTGAACATATCGTTAGGTTTCAAGCTGTGTGCATGGAACCGTGTGCAATAATGCTTGAATATTTGTTTTTCGACTTCGCTCCCTTCGGCAGCTCAGAAATTGTCAGCAGTCTGGACCGACTTTTACAATATATTCACATTAATGAGGCAATCGAACAATTTCCACTTCAAGAAAAGATCGCCCTCGAAACGGCGATAGGGCTTGCACATTTGCATGACCTTGGGATCGTCCACCGTGATATAAAGCCTGCCAATATACTGGTCTCCAACCAGCATTATTGCACTTTAAAAGACAGCCACGAAATTGAGAAAGCTTTTCAAACTAGGCCGATAATTTGCAAGCTTGCTGATTTTGGAGAAAGCCGATCCGTGATTAATCAAACAAATAATGTGTGTCGCATGGTTACGAACAACCTTGCCCGTGGAACGCCCGCTTATCGTGCACCAGAAATATTTTGCCAGAACGGATCAGCTCTGTCCTTAGTAGACCTAAAGGCTGTGGATATCTGGGCCCTAGGGATGGTATTGTTCGTCATTATCAATCCGGACTTGAAGTACCCTTTTCAGATGGAGTTAGAAAGGGTTCAAACCGGAAATTGTCTATCTGTGTTAGAAGGGCTCATTTCTAAAAATGAGAAGCCGGCTCACTCGGATCACTATTGCATGCAACATGCAGTAAATTGCCTCCGACTTCGCAAATTATCTGAATATTGTACGCGTTTCCATCCGAAAGACAGGCCAGATGCAAAATACATTGTAGATGTCTTGAAAAATGAAGACCTGTCAAACAGCAGAAACTTACCCCTCACAGTCAACCAAGGAACCTGCATTGAGAATGCAACTAGCTCGTACGTTCCTGGTGATGAGAAGCCTGAAAACGTTCCTGTGATGTTCTCACATTTACAAGCATATGAGATATTATTGTTTCAATAAATCAATGCAGACGTGACCAGGAAACGTGTCAAAGTTACAATTGTTTATTGTAATGTGGTATGTCGAGTTGGTTTTCACATGCTGTGCGACTTTTTATGCCGCGACTAAAACTCATGGCAAATTTTGCATAACAAAAGGTAACTAAACAGGTTAACAACGCGAAAACGCAGCTATCTTTCATGCATAATGGTTCATTATTATTTATACCACTCAGTAAAAGAAAAAAATTAATAACACTTAATTTTAGTCACGCGTGTTTTAGGATTTGGGGTCATTTTCCGCCGTTCCGTGTTTTAGGATTTGGGGTCATTTTCCGCCGTTCCGTGTTTTAGGATTTGGGGTCATTTTCCGCCGTTCCGTGTTTTAGGATTTGGGGTCATTTTCCGCCATTCCGCCATTCTGCCATTCCGCCGTTCCGGCTTTTAGGGTCGCCCGTCTGCCATGCCTATCATTACATTGTCACAAAATATATTTTTGCTGAAAGTCTCCTGAGACTCTTCAAGACGCATGTGCGTTTCTCTGTGTGATGGATGTCCTCCCCTGGGGTGGGATGGGTGGGAAAAGGTGAGGTCGTTACATGGACTAAAGCGGCTGCCAGAGGCGCCTGATTATGCTGACGTCCGATCTCAACCTTAGTAAAAATTATTGTAAGCGCATTGAGATTCTTAAATGCGTATTAAGAACGTTCATTATTATTATTATTATTATTATTATTCTCTTAGCGGTCGTAACTCCTAAGTCTTCACAGTGTTGACATAATTTGACATGTTGCCACCACTATGAAATGTAGTTTTATGAAAATTCCATTAATTTCTAGTGTAAAACCCATGAAAGTCATTTCAGGGCCCATGAATACTGCAAAATGCATGGGGTTATTTCAAGCCCTGAATTTTCCATGAATTAGGGAATTTTTTTTCATGACCCATGAATTTCTTTTAAGTCTACTTTCATGACTCATGAATTTCCCTGAAAGTCACCAGAATGAATTCTATGACCCATTAATTTCTTTAAAAGCCAACTTTCATGACCCATGAATTTCTTTAAGTCTACTTTCATGACCAATGAATTTCCTCTGAAAGTCACCAGTCTGAGAATGAATTCCATGACTCGTTAATTTCTCTAAAAGCCTACTTTCATGACCCATGAAATTCTTTTACTCTACTTTCATGACCCATGAATTTCTTTAGGTCTACTTTCATGACCCATTAATTTCTTTAAGTCTACTTTCATGACCCATGAATTTCCCACGAAAGTCACCAGAATGAATTCCATGACTCATTAATTTCTTTAAAAGCCTACTTTTATGATCCATGAATTTCTATAAGTCTACTTTCATGACCCATGAATTTCTCTAAGTCTACTTTCACAACCCATTAATTTCCCTTGAGAGTCACCAGAATGAATTCCAAGACCCATTAATTTCTTAAAAAGGCTACTTTCATGACCCACGAATTTCTTTAAAGTCACTTTCATCACCTAATAGTTTCGTCAGAAAGTCACCAGAATTAACTTCATGCCCCATGAATGGCAATCAAATAATTTCAATAAATTCTCAATATCTTGAATGTAAATATTTTAAGACAAGGAGTAATTTTAGAGGCTTAAAACTTTGGTTCAACAAAAGGTATGCTCTACAAAAGAATTTAATGTGCCAAGAGATAAACATACATGTATATATATGTTTATCATGAAATTTATTTTTCAAACTAAGTTTTAGTAATTCTTAACATAAATAGGCAATTTTGATAAGGTAGCAGTCAGTTATGTTAATTGGTAATTTTTTTAGTAATTCTTAACATAAATAGGCATTTTTTCGTAAGGTAGCAGTCAGTTGTTTTAATTGGTAATTGTCAATAATAGATTTGCTTTCTAACCTCAAAGGCCTCTTGGATTCCATAATCGCAAAAGTCTTTAATGTGATGCAAAATGTCACTTAATTGTCCACAGATCACTGCCAAAATCATAAAACATAAACATAATCATAAACATGGGAACGCTTTGGAATGTGCACATCGATTTGTAGGCGAGAATTCCAACGCACCATAGTCGCTTCCTTCTCTTGAACAAATTTTTCTTCGTTGAAATGAACATGACTCTGTTGGCAACCGGCTGTTAGTTCAGTAGAAGCAAAGGACTCGCGTCAGGGTTTCGAGTCTTTGGGCGCTTTCCATTTGACCAAAATTTCCGAGATTTCCGGTCTGAAATTGAATGGAACGGGAAAAGTTCCAGGATAAGTTTTCGAAAATTTAGGGTTATGTTTTGAGTGTACTCTCTTAGAAACGGCCGGACGCATTCCATTCGACCAGCGAAAATACCGACAGTTTGAACCGGCGATTTTTGTTCAATGGAAAGCGCCCTTTGTTTCCTCAATAACTTTTAGCCGCAAATCGTTAACTTGTAGTACGTTCAATTCTTCTCAATTATTTCTACATGGAGTGAGTTCACATTATTATTTATATCCTCTTCAAAACATGGACCCAAAACGCAAAGTACAGGTTGAAGAAGTCAGCAACTTTTGCGCGTTTCTGTTGAGACTGCAATCGGGCAAGCCAGCAGATTCTATTTATGAGCCAATGACAATTCCCAAAATAGCCACGTGATCATACATCGCAAACAAAGAAAACACCGTTTGGTTCTCAGCTTTGAAAGAAACTTTTCATCGGTTGATCGCTCATGCTCATGATTTGCTTATTAATACCAGGTCTCTAAAGATGATTAAAAGAATAGTGCTTACCTTTCAGAGCTTTTCATAAGATTAACCTCCATTAAATTGTCGGCTTAGTTCACATCACCAAGGGTCCAAAAGGCATAAATTAATGTTTTTACCCAATGAAACTCGTTTACGCTGGATTGTGAAATTGTTCCTCCAACATGCGAAAAGCGGTAAATTAAGGTTGCTGAACACAGTTTTTGATACCTGTGTTTCATTTACCTTTTTTATCTGAAACCCTTGATCCCGCGGTCGCCAAAAATGGCAGCAAGGAAGTAAACAACACAAATTTTGGTTTTTTAATAGTTAAGCTGACATATGTGCTGTTTCCATGGAAACACGATTAAATATAAACAGATTAAATATAAAATTCGGTTTTGTTTATTTGTAGAAATCTAGTTATTAGATTTTCTTTATAATTTGCATGCAATGAGCATAAATTATCCCTTGTTAAAAGTTCACTGGAATATCTAGAATTTCGTTTGTTAAGGTTAATTATTTTTCAATACTCCAGTTACTTATTTCCTAAAATATTTTCTTGCCAAATTTCGTGAAATTCTAATGAGTGGTTCTCAAGAAATACTAGGTGTATTTCCGAGAAAGCAATTTTCCATTCAATCGCAATTTTTTTACTAACTGCGCATGGGTTGTATTTATCTGGGTTCTTTCAGTAACGATGAAAAAGCTGAGAATTGCTGGGTTTTTGCACCGTCACCTTTTCTAACATATCTTTGTAATAAAAGATTAAAGCCATCAATACACTGCGTCAACTATAGGGAAAAATATCACAGATAGTGCAGGTACATGTTGACTAAATCAAATAACCGCTCTATTGACGGCATGTTTGTATTTTGCAATCCTTGTGCACGCGCAAAAACTGTGTTTGACTACCTTAATGCGCATGCTTGTCGCACACTCTTTATTCTTCGCACTTTGCGTAAGTACAAACTCTATCTCGTTCTCCACCTGGTCCCTACAAATAACAGCCGAAATTAAATTGTAAAAAGATGTCCTGTCTCTTCATCCATAAAATTCCCAGTTGATGGTGGAAACCTGAATCACGCGTTAAACGCACAAAATCTGCCTGCCATTCGGTTAAAAACATAGGAATACTGAGACTGACAACAACTGAAGAAAAAATCAATTGAAAATAGAGCAAACAAACATGGCACTACATCAAAGAGGAACTATATGGAGACAAGGCACAGGAATCAGTACATACACAATATGTTGAGCCACGAATTAAGAACATATATCACCCAACTTCCAACCATTGTTGTTTGTTTGACAGATGGTTTCCTTTCAGCATTGAAACAGAAAGGTATATTTCAGGAATGGACAGCTCACTTTAAACTTAAAACAAAACTGTAACAACAACTTCAACTTTAAGTGAAAAACTAGCTGCAAACTGAAGCACCATATAGGTTCTACCAAAAACAAAGACCTCCAAAACTTAAGACCTTGAAAACAAAAACCCTTTATTTTCTTTCTTAAGTATTATTTTTTAATTAATTCTTAATTTCTTACAGAGTATCCAACAACTTATCAATGTGACATAAACAAAAGAGATGACACAAGTAATATGCTGCTCAATTTAACACTTCAACATTCCCCCCTTCCCTGCACAATTTAAGGTAATAATTTACAACACAAGTTTAAAGAATTTTGTTTTCAATCAACTAATTAACCTGTAATACTTGTTGTTCTGAAATCTTTTCAATCATTTCCTTGACACTGAATCAATATCAATTACATTATCATTGATTAAATACTTCTAATATCTTATTATAGAATATCTTGTTAACACAACATCCCTGTTGAATTTTGAACAATTCAACAACCACCAGAGGTAATGTGGAAATATATTCAACACTTTGAAAACCTCTTCCATCCTTGCACAAATCACAAGAATTAAAGCACAAATTCTTAAAATATGTTGTGAATTATCATATAATTAAATGCACCGTGTAGTAAGCCATAATTATGTTTGATAATAAATCATCACTGACAACATATTCCTACTATTTCTTACAGAATATGTTGCATCTTTCGAGCAAAGAGCAAACAATAGAGGTAATGTGCTCATCATTTCAAGACTTAAGCACTTCCACCCCTCTCCTATCTCCAGCACGTTGGGGATGGTAACTTACAGTGTTACTTTAGAGAATTTTGTATTCAATCAACCAATCAGTCACAATGAAACAAACAACACATCTAATAACTCATCATTAAGGACTTAATCATTCCCACCCACCCCCCTCTTCCCCCCTCTACTAACATACTGTAGGGCTAGTAATTTTCAATGCTAATTTAGAGAACTTTGTATTTAATCAACCAATTACCCTTCTTTCAATGCTTCAATCATCTCCTTTATAATGAATTCATATCAATTACATTGTCACTGATCAAATATTTTTAATACTTTCTTGAGGTTCTTGCAAATGCTGATTGTGCATGCTCATGCACCAACAAATTCAAAACAACAACAACATGAGTAACAATGCAACTCCTCAAAAGAAAAACATAAATTCTCAAAATATGCTGCAAATTATTTAATAATCAGATGCATTATGTAATATGCTACAATTATAGTTATCAATTAGATCCTTACTGACTACATACTTCTTTAATTTTTGTACAGAAAATCATCCCAGCATATGTAACACCAGCAAGCAAAACAGGTTAATGTGCCCATTATTACATACTTCTTTAATTTTTGTACAGAACATCATCCCAACATATGTAACGCCAGCAAGCAAAACAGGTTAATGTGCCCATTAATACAAGACTTAAATAACATTCCCCTCTCCCCCTCCTCCCCACCTCCTCCTCCTCCCCACCTCCCCCTCCTCCCCACCTCCCCCCTCCTCCCCACTTAGTAAGTCAAAAGTTAATATACTTTGTTCATTGATTACCCTGTAATTCTTAATCATTCCTTTAACTTTTACCACAACTATGTTATACTTGTTTCTTAATAACCACATATCTTGAACATTTAATTGATGATATTCTTTCATTTACATCATGGCTCATCAGTTCCAAAAGATAAAACATATGATGGTAACAATGATACAGAGCCTGTAGTGTATTGTACCAGAAGTGTGAAAAAGTTGTGTTTGTAAGCATCCCGTGATGCCTAGCGAAAGTTGTTGTTGTGGTACTCGTTGGCTGCCATGTGGATAGTGTGTAGATGAAAGTATTGAAATCAAAGAACATCGAAGGTTTTTATCGCCGTATATCCAAATATCACAGAGCCTTTCGAAAGTTAATGTGCAGCTGGAGTGGATAAATAATTATTACACTGAACCATCAGCCATGGTAACTAAAATTCTGTTATTCCTATAATTGAAAATTACCAATCAAGCTGACATATCAGGGAAACTTACATTTGGAACAAAATTTGAAAATTGAATTGTGCCACTATTATCCAATTCATACACTACTTCATTGAAAAGCAAGATTAAACATGACACACATTTGTCAACCACAAGTATGAATCATGAATTCACTTGCACGCTATCTTTTATATTTCACAGACCTCAAGACGACTGATTATTTTTGCAACAAATGTTGGAGGTTTGCAATGGAGTAAGTGTCTACTTATGTAGTAAACAATGAAATTCAACCACAATTACAACAAAATTAAAAAGTACTCCTCATTGATAGTTAACATACAAACAAAATTCCACATTTCTCACACTAGACCAAACAATAATCATACACAAAATTGTGAAATTCTTATGCCCACCTTAAATATAATTTTTTCTTCTGATATACTCTTTTTACTCAATGATTTCTTTTCTCTTAGTTTGCCACATCAAATCTTGGAAAAATCAACCAAGCATCAGCTTCCACCAACAGTGAAGCACATTAACCTTAAACAGGTAACATTCTGCTTATGTTCCTAGTGTTCTACTCTATACCATCATGTACAGTTTCATAATCCACATAACAGATACCATTATGTCATTGACATTATCTTAGCAATTTGTATAGTGGTTCTAGGGTTCGACTGGTATTTGGATTTGGTATGAAACAATAATAATGATTCACCATTCCCAGGAATGCGTGCATTTTAGTAACATTTTCAGGTGTAGGAAAATTTTGTACGACTAATCCACCCCTGCTACAGGCTTGATACCACTGCCATACTAGATAACCTGCAACACCATGACCAAGGATTTCTCTTCTCTTAACCTCACTCCAGCTGTTTCCAACAGTTTCTTTACTTCTGCTTCTAAATTCTGCATGAGATTGTAATCAGTGGAAAAGACAATGACAATGTCAACTATGCATACAATGACAAGTAGAATATCCTGTAGGAAGTTTTTCATTATTTTCTTGAAAAAAATCCCGGTGAGGACGAGATTCCAAGGAGTACTGTATAATGCACTGGAATACACTTTTGTTCGCAATAATTGTCGTGAATTTCTGGAACTCCTCATCCATTGTCATCGGTTAATATGCCTGATACATGTCAAGCTTGGTAAATTTTTCTCCATCCCCCAGAGTTGACAAAACACACTGCACATCATTTAACACCATATCAGCATTTTCGTATATTTCTAAAACCTATTTATTTTCTCTTTCAGCAGCATATGCCTGGAGACAACATTTTCCAAATCGTGCTATCATCCTAGATTAAAAAGTTGTAAGTTAGTTGTAATGAACTAAAGTTCGTTTCGTTTCTAATCAGCGTTAATAATATGTAAAAGGGTATGTTACATCTATATTGTACGCTTTCATAGAAACCGAAGTGTTACAAATTATTTTAAAATAATAATAAATAGAAGGTTCATTTTGGGAACCATGTCCTCTTTTGTATGAGATGTTTCTAACCTAACAGTAATAATAACTGTTCAGCCCTCCGTACACCTTTAATTAGTACATGCATCCCGTTGTGGCCAAAACAAGATGACTACTGACAAAAACATTTAGAACCCCTTTCCTAAACATTGAAAATTACCTTTCCCCTATGCGATGAACAAATGTCCGAAAATTCATAAAATTTCAGTTTTTCCTACTATACATCCTATTTAACAGCAATCTTTAAAA